>NC_056735.1:278848340-278900840 GCF_019279795.1 Protopterus annectens | reverse complement strand
GCACAAGAAATCTGGAAAAAGCCGACATTTATTTGGGGGGGTGGGGACACAAAACTAGGGGCACAATTTAAACATTGCTTGTATAATCTTAGAAAGTTGCTAGAATAAAATGTTTTGTGTTACCATGGGTTTCCTGAAAGTTAAGAAGACTGAAACTTAAGTGGCTATCATTATTTAGTGAATTCAGTTCTCACTGATTTGCCAGAAAACCACAAATTTTAAGAGGAACAGACAATCAGTGAAACAGCTTTTTAACTTTGCGAGGTCATAGGAGTACAGACCTCACAATATTCAAATGCAGTCATGAAAGGACACCTGAAGAAAGCATTTTTTATGTGTGTGTGTGTGTGTGTGTGTGTGTGTGTGTGTGTGTGTGTGTGTGTATGGATCTACTTGAAAATGTCATCTTATTATAATGTCGAGTATTACAAGATTGAGACCACAACGTTGTATAAGCATAACACTGAAAACGCATTACAGCGACTTACACAATGTTGAAAAACCCACACTAAAACATCATAAACACAGATCATTGAATATAGACAGGTAGATGTTGCACTCCACTGCTCCGACTCATGCTATATCCCATACAGTGCACTGAATCCAAACCACAAATGTATTACTCCATTGTGAAGGTCCAAAAAAAAAGAAAACTTCCATAGTGGAAAAAAATAAGGTCTGCACTGTACCTACTGTAGTGGTCCTATAAAACTAAAACACACCCATACTGTGAAACAGCAAGTAACAGAACACCAAAAACCAGATATGAAACAAATCTGACAGTCCACACCATTACACCTGGATGGTACGTGTTACAACTTCAACAAGGTTGCCAGAACCTTCAGAAGGTTCACTGCAGTATAGCTGTCTTTGTTCTGCAAAACACCTTCAAACTGCGAGTGTCCTAACAGCAGTTTCTGTTTCTTTGGTGATGGAGGACACCCTGCAGCCATGCATACTCGCAGTTCTTCTACCCTATCCTGCTCTCTCGCTAATATTGACAGTAACACTGACAGATCTGTGGCTCTAGAGCCCAAAATGCCCTTCACCCTCTAATGCTATGCCTGAATACTATTTTGTGTCCTAGGCAGACACAAAGCATTTAAAGCAGAAATGTTCCAAAGCTGTATTGGGAATAAAGGTGGAAATCTGGCAAATGGTGTACTACTGGTAGTGAACTTCCTCGTCTTCCCCAGTAAATACCAGTCACTGAAGTACTTCACCAGATCTTTTTCTTCTACTGGAAATATATTCCATAAAGCATTGAATGCTAGTAGAACTTCTTCCTCCTCTAGGAATGCTGGGGCCACTAGACTCTAAACTGCCACCTGGAATGTGCTGAGAGACCCAAAGCTTGTACCTTCTGCCACACATTCTGGACAAAATGAAAGAAGCAGCCCTTGGATGTCACAACACTTATATTTAACAGCAAACTCTTATTAGCTGCTATTTCAAAGTCACACATAACATACCTGGCACTTTTTTTGAACTGGTATTCCCTCAGTAAATGGAACACACAGTGCCACACATAATGTTATATGTTTTAAGGGACTTCCTGGACATGACACAGTATACCAATGGTACGGTTTTAGTGTATCCACCATATTCTGCCAGCCCATGTATGCTGTATAACTGTTTGCATATAATACATTTAGAGAAGAATGTTCCATCCATGAGCCAGATGGTGGCATGGCTGAGATCGTACAGATTGCTTACAGTAATAAATACCAGTACAGTCAGGTCAGAGGCTGTATCTATGATGCATTTTTCAATGAAGCCACCATCCTTAAGTAGAAACCTAGTAAGGTCTACAGTTTCCAGTGTTAGATCTGGATATGCCTGGGGTCTTCTTTGTTTTCTACATACCCTACCCACTTGCTGTAACAGGGCTTTGTGACTAGGCAGACTGGAAACCTATTCTAAAGATGTGGATGCCATAACATTGTCCACATCAGGCACGGCATATCCCTAAATAACATGGCCTTCTGTTTAAGCTTGGTGCACATCAGATACCTTTCTACCTCAACTGGATTGCTGGTATGACTATGGGTGGCTGATTTAGAGAGCTTTTCACCATTTGACAATGGGACGCTAACCGCTCTACCTCTGCACTTATCTGCATGCTTATACTTGCAGCACCAGTATTTGTTGCAGTTCACAGTTCTCTGTAGGTTAAACACATAGCCATTGCCTTTTGTAATGTTGTGGTAGGGTACAGGCTGCCTATCACTCCAGGATTGTGGTGTGTACCGTCTGCCTTGTTTGTGGTGTCTCTTAAAGTGTGCACTCACTTTTAAAGTATTTGGTTGTACTGCAGTTCTTTCAATGTTGTGAGTTGCTATGTTCTGGGTTTGCGATGTTTGTGTATGTTTTCTGACGTTGTGTAAGTCGCTGTAAGGGGTTTTCAATGTTATGCTTATGTAACGTTGTGGTCTTGATCTTACTCAACATTATGATAAAATGACATTTTCAAGTAAATTTGTATATACATATGTACGTATATGAATACAAACTGAAATAAAATTGGGGATATTCTGAAAAATTATGGACATATTTCAAGGGGTGGCAGAGTGGTGAGTCAGTGTTACTATGATATTCTTAAAATAAGCTTGTCACTGGTCAGTGATCAATCAGATATTTTTGTCAATATTTCTGACTTTGTACTTTGTGTGGATAGTTGAGGTAAGTGTTTTTATTTTTAACAGGGATGCTGGTAATGATCAACCAGATATTTTGGCCAGTATTTCTCTGACTTTATAATTTATGTGGTGCAACTTGGATTGGCATAATTTAATGTGTGCTAAGTTGTTTGTGTGGATTGTGGAGTTGAAATATTAGACATCAGACATAGCTCTGAAAGAATCAGGGACAAATCTCAACAGAACTGGGGACAAATCCAGAAATAATCAGGTTCACTTTTAAAACAGTAGTGCTATTAACTTAAGACATTGACAGACTAAGAAGATAAGTATAAATATATTCTCTTAACTTCGTTATTATTTTCATTATTTTTAAGGGCTGTTATTCATTAATTGTAATTAACCACATTTATTTTTAAACACCTTCATTGAATTATCACTTGTGACTTAGGCAAACTTACTTTTATACAAAAGCAGTCAAACCATATTAACAAGTTTGCATTTACAAGTACTATACCTCACATATATTGTTGTATATCATATAATCTAATCAGCATTATATAAATTATTCACTGACTGCCTTTTCTTAAACCTCTTTCCTCATCCGAACCATTTTAATGCATGAATTGTTCTAATAATTTCCATTTTTTAAACAAACATTTTTATTAAATTATCACTTATGACATAACCCATCACACATTTATATAAATGAAAACAAACCATATTGGCATATTTTTAGTTGTAAACATTATACATCACTTATAATCTATCCAGTCATTGTCAGTCAAACATTAAATATCTTATTCAAGTCCTCAGTCTTCCTCCAAAACATTATTCTGCATGCACTGATCCCACAATTCCCATTTTTCCTATGCAATTTCTTCCTACCCTTTTCTAAAGATCCCATTTCCAGTTGTTTTATCTCTGTCACTATATTCACTACTTTTAGTATAGTTGGATTAGACTTTGATTTCCATTTTCTAGTAACTGCTTTTTGGACTCAGCAAGGCCTTACTACATCTAGGCATTTCGATTCTATATCATAGCTCAAAAAATAATTTCCCTAGTTAAACCAGTTTGTTCACCAAGTATTTCTGATTGTAGTCTGCAGGAAAACTTTATAATCCGCCAACTCATTACACTGTCAAAAAATATATTCTCATTTATCTCTTTCTTCCCCATCACACCTCCAGTATTTGCTGTCTACCTCAGAAAAAATTCTTTGGAGTCTGCTTGTGGTATAAAATGCCTATGTAAGTACTTCCAAGCAAAGATCCTAAATTTCCTAGACTTTGTTGCATATTTGGGAGACATACATATATCCCTCCATTGTTTAATTGCTTATCCAATCTCTTTTTCCAATCCCTTTTAATCACCTGTAATTGATTTTATAGTTTTCTTTTAAGAGCAACTGATGTTTTAGATTCTACTAAAAACTCTACCAGTGCTGGTCTTTTGTTTAGATCCCCCTATTTCTTTCTCTTTATGTAATTTACTACCTTTTCTCTAAAATTCATCATTCAAGAGGTATGCCATCAGATGTTGTGGCTATAACTGCTGAGTGGGAGGGGGGATTGGCTGGATGAAATGAAATGATCCTGTTGTCATTTGCTTAGTGTAAACTGTAACTTTCTTGCTTAGCAGGACTAGTGTACATTTGTGAGAAGTAAGAACTACTTAGCTGCACAGATGATATGCACAGGCAGACAAAGCATAATTGCTGTCTCTGCTTCTTTGGAGGGAAGTTACCAGTTGCCTTGTGTTTTGCTTGTTATTTTGGTTTGCAGGACAGATATGATTATGTGAAGCAAGGCACAACATTTTAGTGTGTGGCAGCTGTTTCGAGCAAAGGTGACATACATGGTCATCCTTTTTTATAATGATCTTACATCTGAATTATACATAGAAGTGGCTGTAACTGCTTGGTGGGGTTGTTTGGATGAAATTAGCCTGTGATTTGCTCAGTTTACCACTCATCCCTCAAAAAATCATGGATAAATGCATTACAGACCTTCGGAATTCCTGGGGACTGGAGACCCCCACACACCAAGTCTGTATAAGTGGTGTTGACACTGTCTTAGTAATCATCTCTGCCATGAACCCTACCTGTTCTAAAACCAGACCTACCCATAGGTGTAAACAGAAGGTCTTTATACTTGTGTGGGGGCTGGGAGCAATATCTCTATTTATTTTAACATTCCTCCCGAACCTCAGATGTCACTGTATCTTGTGCTGGGCTGGGGACGGTGTGGTCATTATTTCGTTAACTTTCTTCACAAACCTCAGAGAGGTGCATTGAGGATCACTGTCGCTTGTATAGGAACACTATTCTCTGTAGAAGTAACAAGTTGTAAAAATTACTATAATATTTTGTTTTCCATTTTCCTTACAATCAAACCTATAGTGCATATATAGGTGGTCATCTTTTGTGGGACAGTGAATAAATATATGTCTGACATCAAATATGTTCTGTTTGTTTTTTCAGTTTTGTCCCAGTCTGACATCAGAAGGGCACACAAAAGGTCATATTACCACTTTGTTTGGCTCTTATCAGACCCATCATTGAGTATAATGCCCCCTTCAGCATATATTTGACCAGAAAGATGCAACAGTTGGAATGCCAACAAAGGTTCCTTACCGTGACAATCCAGGGTATAAACACATTGTTCTATATGGATCTCCTTAAAGCACCATCTCTATACTTGGTCTCCAACAGGATAATGAGATTAGATCTACACCTGGTATACATTCCACATCTGCAAAACAAACAGCATAAGAATCACTAGAGCCAAGGATTAAAATTTTGCTTGTGACATAAATAAGATATGTTGGAAAGATATATGTGTCTCAGAGGTTCCCCATGCTCTGGAACAGGCACCCCATCCATGTGAAGTAAAGTCTGTCCCTAACCCTATTTAAGTGTAACCTTAACCAGTGGGTGGGAAATCAGAAATTCATCCCAGTTCTGGCCCCCATGTCTCTGATAGAAAGAGGCATACAGTAACTATACCCAAACTAGCATACCGCCCACATAGCCTTTAGAAATTACCTAACGTGCCCCCTCCTAATAAACACCCTTATTACATATGGACACAATTGGGTTGAGTTGTGTGGCTAGGCTTACAAAGGCTCTGGTGGTCTTTAGCCTAGTATACACCAGTCAACCCATGTAGACAGTAACTTGACTTTTGACCAAAATGTGTCTAAGGCAGTAAGGAAATCATTCTCTGTTTAACTTATTCACAAAGGTATGGCATCCAGGTCCAAGGAAGTCATCAGTCCACTGTGCTCGGCCCTCATCAGTCCAATTAGAGAGTGCAGTGCCCTCTTCTGTCTGTACCTGACCAGGCACATGTGACAACTGGAGCATCCACAAAGATTTCTCACAAGAAGAATACAGGGCATTAACAACATGTTCTATGCAGATCGCCTCAAAGCTCTGTCCGGATATTTATATATATGGCATCTTGTACAGACTGTTAAGAGGCAATCTGTGTGGCATACAGAGCATCCCTCTTTGATGGACATTTTGCATATCCACAAAGTAAATAGATTCAGAACTAACTGATCCAGGGACTTAAACCTTGCATGTGATAAAAATAGGACACATTGCAAGGATAATTATGTGTCTCAGAGACTACCACTTCTGTGGAACAAGCTTGCCATCCGTATCATGCAGAGTTTTTCCATAACCTAGACCAGTGGATGAGAAATCAGAAATGAATCCCTGGTTTATAATCCATGTCCTTAATGGATGAAGGCAGCTGTAAATGCTTGATCACCCATGCTTTAGCTTGCACATACCCCTAGGGGAACAAAACTTGTTTGATAGATTTGAGATGCATGGCTAGGCTTAAAAAGATCCTTGTGGTCATTAGGATAACATACACCTATAAACCAAGGAATGATTTTACCCTGTATCTTTATGCCTTAGTTAATGTGTTGATCAAATTTCAGCTGGCCATCAATGATGCCACCTAGGAATTCAGCCTGGTGAACCCTTTTGTTTTAGCATTGATAGCAGAGAAGATGTTAAAAGATGTATTTTGGTGTGAAAGGGGTGTGGAAATAAATAATATTAGTTTTGTTTAATTGAAATGTAATGGATGGATCAAGTACCTATAGCCAATCTTTTTTTCTCTTTTTGGGAGGGTTTTTTTATAGAGTAGTACTAGGCTAATTGCCCTTGTGGCCATTTTAAGCCTAGCCAGTTACCCCATGTGAGAATCAAACCCTGCATATTGTGTCTGTAAGGTAAACACCTTAACCATTATGCCAACCTCCCACCAATGATAATGTATATAAAATTCCTAAGCTTCCTTTTGGGTGATGAATGGTAGAGGCAAACCATTATGTAGGCTTTAAGTCATGCAGTACAGGGTCTGGCAGCATCTTCTAGTCAGTGTGTGTGTGTGTGTGTGTGTGTGTGTGTGTATGTGTGGCAAATATGAAAAAAATGCACCACACTGCATTATGAGTGCTGGCATCACATAGTAAGAAAAAACTTTAAATGACCTGTATTGTGGCTCCACCGTTTTACCACCTATGCCTTCTCTCAAATGAGACACCATGTCACACAGAAAGACCAAATGTAGAGATGTGATCTCACCCTTTTTTAATTTCTCCAAATTAATTTGGGAATGGACCCCAGTCCTAAGTCAGAGTACAATTAAAGTTCATGAAATGAGTATTGTTTCAATCTTTGATGTCAGCCAGTAGTGCTCTTTGCAGCACCTGCAGTGTGCCCAGTAATGACTCATTCTGCAATTCATATGGAGTTACATGTGTTGGTAACATTTAAATACGACTGTAAACTCTCTTTTTATAAGATCCGTTACTCCTACTACTATTGGAACTATCTGGGTATCTTTCTTTCACATTGCTCTCATTTTTGCCTGCAAATCCTGATATTTTATGACTTTGTGTCTCTCTGTACACAGGACATTGTAGTCACTGGGTGTGGCCATTTCAATGATTAATGCTAATTATGTCTTCGTTTCCTGGACACTATATCAGGTTTTCTAGCATTTATCTTTTGAACTGTTGGTAAAGGCTGATTCCATATGATGTAGACTTCATCATTTTCTGTAATGCTTTGTAGCTCATATTTCCAGTGTTTTTTAGCCACTTCAATACCATGTTTGCACAATCCCCAGTGCAACAGTCTTGCCACATTATTATGTCTTTCAGTATACAGTCCTTCTGCCATTAGTATGTCGCAACCAGCAACGAGGTGTGCAACTGTTTCCAATTCTGTTTTACGAAACCTCCATTTGCCTGTTTCTCCCACATGTTCAATGGAATTTGTAAACCAACATGTACATAGCCCAATATCTTGGGCCACCAATATTAATCTTTCATCTCTTGGTTTAAATTCACCTCTCTTTAACCATTCCTGCAATCATTCCTGATTAACATGAGGTTGCTCCAGCCATTTTCTGTACTTGCAACATTTCCACATTTCTTGCCTTCTCATCTATTCCTTCATCTTATATTCTTTCTTTTTTTTTTTTGGCACATTCAGTTGCTGCCTGATTTTTATCTACTTGTGGTTTGATTTCCATTCCTGCTTGATGCTGATATGCTTCTGCTAGCCTAAGCAGGGAAGTCATCTTAGATTTATTCTCCTCATGTTTCAAAACTTTCATTATGTTTGGGTCTTGTGAGGTCAGTAGATATGTGTGGAGTCCCATTATTGCAGATCTATACATGTAATCAATTTCAAGGATGCCCATCCCTCCTTCAGAATATGGAATATATAATCTTGGTATGCACCGATTTTTGTAAATCAATTGGTGAGCATGAAGCATCCTTCTTGTTTTCCAATCTAATCTATCCAGCACATTTTGGGTCCAGTCAGTCACTCCAAAACTGTAAGTTTGGACAGGAAGAGCAAATTGGGTTATAGCTTGGATTTTGCTCCTAGATGTCAATGCTGTTTTCAGGATTAATTTAAGTCTTCTAAAGTACTCCTTACTAAGTTTTATTTGCATTTGTTCATGTTTTATTGTTGGTCCTTCATCAATTCCTAAATATTTATATACTTCCTCTTGTCCAAGTTCTTTCATATTACATTCTTGTCCCAAACTGATGTTTTCCTGGAGCTGCAATTTTCCTGCTCTGCTTTGAAGGTTGCTTTGCAGATTTATCAAGATCAAATGACATTCTTATATCATTTGAAAAAGTTTTGCAACTTGCATTTGTGCTTTCAGTTCCTCATCTGATGAGCTATACAGTTTCAAATCGTCGACAAAGAGAATATGTCTTTGCACTTTGTTGTTTTCTAGGAGCCAAATTATAGCCATGACATAAGCTGTTAAGGAGACAGCTTAATGGGTTAAGGGGAAAGCAGAATAGCAGCTGTGGCAAAGAGTCACCCTGGAATATTCCCCTTTGGATTTTTATCCCTGAAATAATACGTTGTCCTTTGTTATGACATAATTGCAAAATGGTCTGCCACTGTTTCATGGTCACTGTAATGTAGCTGATCAGTGCAGGGTGTATCTTATACATTTTTAAGCACTCTTTTATCCATGAATGTGGAATATTATCAAATGCTTTTTTGTAGTCAATCCATGCCATACTTAAATTCTTCCCCTTTTTACAGTTCTCCACTATGACTTTATTTAACAACAAATGATCCTTTGTTCTGTATGACTTTCTTTTATTCCCTTTTTGTTCTATTGCCATAATTGAGTTTTCTTCTAAATGATCATAAACTCTGTCGGCATCAATTCCATTGTATAGTTTATACGTTGTCAGAATGCAAGTTATTGGTCTATAATTAGGGTAGCTTGCAGGTTCACTCTTAAGTAGGATCACTGTTTTTCCTGTTGTTAGACAGGTTGGTGTCTGTTCGGGGTGCACATATAAATAATTCTTATCCATGGCTCATAGGTGCCGAAACCATAGGGCGAGGGGCAGGGAGCGCCCCTCCACTTTTACAGTGGCAAGACCTGTTAGGACCCATGCGTGCGTCACATGAATTTTAAACACAAATATGTGTGAGAATCGTTGCTGCCAGAGAGTCACCCAGAGTAAGGAAACTTGCTGCCAAAGTCACAGAGTAAGCACTGCCGTTTATTTATGTTAGTGAAACTGCTGCTGGGCTCCGATGTTGTATTTATGTTAGTGATGGGCTCCAATGTTGTATTTATGAAACTGCTGCTTGCATAGGCGCCGGAACCGTAGAGTGAGGGGGAGGGAGCGGCCCCCCACTTTTACAGCTGTAAGACTTACAGGCAGACCCATGCGTGTAACATAAATTCAAAAACAAAAGTGCGCCGAACCTGCTGCTGCATTTCTGATTGCATCAAGGCTGTGCTCCGTTTATGCTGTTATGTAGGTCCGAGCTGGAAGGAAGCTCTGTTGAGCAGGTCCGTTTATGTTTTTCATGCTGAGCAGGGTCCGTTTATGTTTTTCATGCTGAGCAGGTCCATTTTTTTTTCATGCTGAGCAGGGTCCATTTATGTTTTTCATGCTGAGCAGGGTCCGTTTATGTTTCTCATGCTGAGCAGGGTCCGTTTATGTTTCTCATGCTGAGCAGGGTCCGTTTATGTTTTTCATGCTGAGCAGGGTCCATTTATGTTTTTCATGCTGAGCAGGGTCTGTTTGTTTTTCGTGCTGAGCAGGGTCCATTTGTTTTTCATGCTGAGCAGGGTCCATTTATGTTTCTCATGCTGAGTAGGGTCCGTTTGTTTTTCATGCTGAGCAGGGTCCATTTATGTTTTTTATGCTGAGCAGGGTCTGCTTACGTCACAACTCACTTTCTTACAGATTTGTGCCTAATGACACATATAAAACAATTTCAACTTGCCTTAGGTCTGCAAGCATGGCAGGCTAGGCAGAACACAGTGTCTATAACATACACCAAGTAATCTAAAGAATATCTGTTTTGCTCAAGGAGTAGTTATCTGAAATTTAGTTACAGGCAGATATGGAGATATTGTTTTAAAGCCTGTGATTTCAGATGTACTGAGGAAGATACATGATAGTGAAGAGTATGTACTGTACAGACACTTTACCATATTATTCTCACGAAAGAAGTATAACAATTGAGACACTTGAGTTTGAATCAAGTTTGCTAAATATATTCTATAAATCGTTATGAGTTCAGACTGCAGAGATGGTTTCCATTTACCTGGATCATGTTTCTTTAACTAGTTTTCTTGTTAAAATTAATAGCTTCCTTTCTACGCTTCAGTGTGTGCCTATAGTGACTCCATGATTTAAATAATTACTACAGCACATGAGAATGAAGGTCACATGTACTGTGTCCAGCAGGCAACACTGTACTTGTTTTGTTCCTTGGTAGCTTGTTATGCTTGTTTACCAGGTAGAATATTTCATTTCTGTGCATTAATTCTTTAGGCTTTAAGAGTCAGTGCTTTCCACAACAAAAAGTTTATGTATTATTTTGAGTATTCTCAGTGATTGGTGACAGGATTTGTAGACAGCCTGTGCAGCATGGAGGCAGAGCAAATTGCTTTCCACACTGTGTAAGGCTGTCCCAATTCATAGTGACCATCACTTGATTCATGGCCAGGATTTTAGATCCTTGTATAAATGTGGTAGTCTGAGAGCTAGGCCTATCTTACTGAGGCCCCATTACCAGTCCAGTGCACTGTTCAGGTAGGAAACATGCAAAGTATAGAAGTCATACAAGTTTGTCCTATGCAAGTCACCCACTAGAGCAGCTCAGATAATGTGTAAATGCTCACCAGTATTTAGCACTAAGTAGCAATACATTTTAGTGGAAGTTAATTGGTACACTTCTCGGACTGCCAAACCAAGTAACTGATGCTGTATGAGTGTATGGATAGCATATCTGTCTAAACCTATAGCTAGATAGAGATACTTCTCCCTATATATAGATAGTAGATATATCTGCACATGCATCTGCATATGTGCACTGAGTGTGGGGCTCTCTGAGAGGCTATGCATTCATGTATGTCTGATCTGCCTGTTCATCGTTGTGCATATATATATATATATATATATATATATATATATATATATATATATGTGTATATATATATATATATATATATATATGTGTGTGTGTGTGTGTGTGTGTGTGTGTGTATATATATATATATATATATATATATATATATATATACACACACACACATACACGTGTGTGCTCATGCATACACAATTTTGAGAGTGTCTGTTTAGAGTATATGCATATATATATATATCTGTGTGGTCTTTGCTAATGGACAGGAGGCTGGGTATAGCAGGGCCATGATCTATAGTATGGGTCTGCTGTTTCTATCCTTTCCTTTGTGCATGCATATAGGTTTGTTGAAAGCAGGCAAGCAGCAATGGAGGACAGTCCTGATCTACTAGATCACTGTCACACAATCTACATTTTAGGAGAAGAACGGCAACTGGGTTTGGAGAACAGTCTGCTGATATAAGACCTGTAAGTGATAGACCATATGACTAATAGAACTGCATGTACCATAGTAAAGGACACTGTTCTGTATTACCAGTGTTTTAGCTATGCACTGAATGCCTGGCTAGCCACTTCAGTGAGGCTAGTGGGGGGGGGGGGGGGGGGGCTTATGACTCCATCTCTCTCCATGCCGGTTATTTCTTTTGTAACACCACCTATATATATATATATATATATATATATATATATATATATATATATATATAGTGTGTGTGTGTGTGTGTGGTGTTCATGGTTTGTGTGGTGTTCGTGGTGTGTGTGTGTGGTAATGCCCCTATAGCTGGTGGTTAGAATTACTTGGGCTCAAACCCTGTACATTAGGTACAGGAGCCTGCATTCTCTACCCACACCACCACTTGTGATCCAGGGAGTTTAGTCTGTTCCTCTTAAATTTTGTGGTTTTCTGTCAAATCAGTGAGAATGGAATTCACTAAATAATGACAACCCTTTAAGTTTCAGTCTTCCTATCTTTTTTGGAAACACATGGTAACACAAAACACTGTTTTAGCAACGTTCTGAGATTATACAAGCAACATTTAAAATGTGTCCCTGGTTTTGGGCCTTTGCCCCCCCCCCCCCCCCCCCAAAAAAAATGTTGGCTTTTTCCATATTTCTTCTGCTGTGAAACTGAGAGATTTAGTTGTGTCAAGTAGATGATGCAGTGGTAGTTTTGCCGCCTCACAGTAAGAGGTTTTTGGTTTGATTCTTGGCTCGGGTGCCTTATTTGTGGAGTCTGTATGTCCTCCCTGTGTTTGTGTGGGTTTCTTCTGGGCCTCTGATTTCCTCCCATGTTTCAAAGATATGCGTCTGGAGCATTTCTCCCTGGGCTTCTGTTGAAAATTGACTTTGTTCCACGTTGGACATTCCTGGTAAACAAATGTTAAATAAATTTAAAAAAAAATCGGGAAGCAAAGTTTAGTGCAGCTTATTCAGAGTCTGTTTGGATTGTTAATAGCACAACAGGTAGTAGCCTTACTTTTGATGCAGAAGGCTGTGGGTTCTACTCCCACAGAATGCAGATGGATCCCTGATACGGTACTGTGTTGTACTTTAAAGGGAGTGGATGCTGCAGTCCTGTGAATGTCCTCTCTTGAAGGAATTACCTAGTAACTATGAACCTGTTATCAGTTTGCCATCCATTCCCTATTGCAATATTACTAGCTTATCATTTTTTAATATAACATAGGTAATTTATTCTTCAAGGACAACAGCCACTTTATTTGTAGATGAAACAATGAAATATAAAGTTGTTTCCTAGCAGCAACCTCTTCATTAGTTAGAAATCCCTTTAATGTGGAATTATTTAGATGACTTACTTCTGCAGAAATTTTGCATATTTACTGATATTGGTAGATTGTAATGACAGAAGTTTGTAATGTGGTGGTGGTGCTGTGGTAGCGTTGTCGCTTCACAGTAAGACGTTGTCCCGTTCGATTCTCAGCTAGAGCATTTTCTGTGTGGAGACATGCATGAATGGGCGTACCTTCGTTGAAGGTTGTGCAGCAGGGCTGGCAACTCGGCACGTAAAAATCTACTGCCAATCATTAGTGGACCGGAGTTCCGCTGTAGCGACCCCTAACTGGGAAAAGCCGAAAGACACAACAAGTAATGACAGAAGTTTGAGTGGCCTTTTATGGTTGAAATTTTCTGAAATGGGTAGCTTTGTCATTAGTTCATACATTTTGTTTCATTGCTTACTAGAAGACTCTTCAAAATTACAAATTTAAAGCACACCCTAACAACTGGTACTGTATTATACAAGGAATACAATTAAATACAGTCAGGAAGGTGAATCAAAGAATGCATACATGTATGCATGACCCTAAAAATGTGTTTGAAAACAGCCCAGAGGAAAGTGTGAAGGGCTCAAAATCATGGGCAAATGTTAAGCTTTACTCTTGTTACCAAAGCAATGGATGAAGGTAAAACAGTTCCCACCACATTACCTTGACCTGGCCAAGCCTTCTGACACAATCCCCTACTCGGGTGTAGTATAAAAGATGAATAATGTAGGAGGAGCAAACACTTGCTTCACTAGATGGACTGCCAACTTGCTCACAGGATGCAGGAGATCAAAACAGGGGAAGAGACCGGTCACCAATGGAGTCCCCTGGGTACGGTGCTGAGACTTTTTCTGTTTGGCATATACATCTCAAAAGTAACAGGAAATACCAAAGGGCTTTGGCCATCTAAGTTTGAGATGACTGCAAGATAGGAGCAGTTATTGAATCCCCAAATGACTTAACTGTCATGCAAGAAGGTTTGTCCCAAACAATAACTGGTGTCAAAATCATGACAATGCCCTCTGAGAACTGACCCAATTGTTTGGCATTTGGGAAGTTGTGTGTACAGTGACCTAATGTTTGACCAACATGTGCCCAGAGTCATAAGAAAACCTTTCTATATTTGCACAGCTTATAAACAAATTGATTGTGACTAGATCTAGAGATGTTGCTGTCCTCCTTTACAAAGCTCTCATTAGGTCAATCATTTTGTATAATGCCCACTTTGGGACGTATCTGTCCAGCCCCAAGCAACAATTAGAATACCTTCAGAGATACCTTACTTAAAAGGATATAAGTCCTAATGAATAGGTCTTGAATGAACCACCTCAAAAATTTATCACTATACTCAGTATCCTACAGAGTGCTTAGAGGTGACATGTCTGGCATACAAGGCATTCTCCGACCTAATACCGATGGACCTACTGAACATAAGCAAGTCAAATGGCATCAGAAATACTCAGTCCAGGTATCTAAACTGAATGTTGTGGAGAGATGGATATATACTACAGAGGCTATCACTGTTCCAGAACAGACTATCTATAAAAATAAAACAAAGCGCATCCGTCCATATTCAAATGCAACTTGGATCTAAGGATGGGTAATAGAAAATATAGCCAATCATTATCTGATGAAGTTCTTAATAAAAGGACGAAAGCACTTATGCTACATCATCTCTTGATTTGTTGCTTATTTTGTTGGAATATATTAATTTGTGACTTTTTGGGTGGTTGCCTTTCCCTGGTTTGTTCTTTTTTGTTTGGCTTTGTTGGTAACTTTCGTCTTTTTGGCTAATAGAAAATGTACTCCAGGATTACCCCTCATGCCACTAATGGATAGAGGCAGTTCCTAAATGCTGCATCCATTATATGGGTCCCCTCAAATTATCTATGGAATGATCGCAGTTATTCTCACTAGGGATAATATACAATTATCAGCCATGGGATAGGTAAGACCAATCAGAAAATGTTAATTCAAGAATCAAGCACCAAAATGGAAATGGCTAAGCTTAAAAAGTCCTCCAAGTGAACCTATGTTGTGGTAGTAAATAGTTATAAAAGATTGCCCTTTTTAGATCACTAAGTTCCCTTCTCACCCCCCCCCCCCCAGTCTTCAACTGCTTCCTGCACCTATGTCATGGCTAAATCTCCGTGCAATGATAATATTTTTAACCAGAAGTTAGGTACTGCATCTCGGCCTGGGATTTTCCAGTTAGAAGCTTTTCTTAACTTTGTTTCAATCTCTCTGGTTGTTACTTCATCCCATTTCATATCCTGTACATTTAAACTTCTTATTCTATCTTTTACTTCTTCTATCCATTTAGCATCTTTGTCATGTTCCACAGGATCTTCATAGATACTTCTCCAAAATGTATCTATTTCTTCTTTTTGGTGGCCTTTCAATTCCTTTTATCTTATTTCCCAGTTCTCTATAAAACTTTTTTGGGTCATCAATAACTTGCTTATTTTGTACTTTTCCTTTATATTTGTCTATGTGTCTTCTAAGTTTTTCCACCTGTGCTGAGATTTTTAGTTTATTATTTGCAATAGTGCATGAAAGATCCTGATCTGTTCTGATACTGCACATTGTTTTTATCATGTCTGTCTTTGAGTATTTTTGTTGATCTGTTACCTCTTCTAATAGTGACACTTGTTGTCTTAGTTGCTTTATAGTTTTCTCTACTTCCATGATGGTATTCGATTTTTCCCCTTTCTCTCCCGTACTACCCTGTGTTCTTGTGCTAGAACTTTATCAGTTATTAATTTAGCTGCACAGTAATATTTCCTGTTTACTTCTGTTATATCCCGTGAATCTCAATGAACAGTCCTAATTACTGTGTTCATTTGTTCATAGGTTGGTACTAGGCTATCCTAGCCCTAGGGGCTATACAAGCCTAGCCATAACAATTCCTTTGATATTTCTTACCACAAAATTTACTTCCCTGGACCCCTGTCTAGCAGGGCGACTGACGTGATCCCGGGGGTGAATTTCCTATCTCCCATCCAATCGTCAAGGTTCCTTTTGAAGAGGGCCAAGGAGGCACTTTGCTTGACATGTATGGGCAATCTATTCCAGAGTATGGGGAGTCTCTGGGTCAGAAACCTCTCTCTCCAGCATGTTTTGTTCATTGTGATGACAAGGTTTAGATCCCTGGAGCGTGTGGCTCTGAGGGATTGGAATTTCTTTGAGTGGAGTATGTCCAACAGCTCAGGGTTTGACATGGCCTTGTATGTTAAGCAGACATCACCTCTGAGTAGACGATATGCCACACAGAGTATAGCTGGAGTTTTTTTAAACGGTAAGCATAGGGCATCTGCTTTAGGCCTGTGATTCTTTTAGTGAGGTATTTCTGCGGCCTTTCCAGCTGTTGCAGATGTCTTGTGAGGCACATACCAAATGGGCCGTTGTACTCTATAATGGGTCTAATGAGGGATAAGTACAGTGGGACAATGACCTCCTTTTTTCTGGATGAAAAGCCCTTAGCGATGAGGTGTGCCACATAGAAGGATTTCCTGACTGTTGTGGCAATGTGGTTATCGAAGGTGAGACCACTGTCCACCTGTGTCCCTAAGTCTCTCATCACACTTTCAGTGTTTAGTGTACTGCCACCTATGTGGTAATTCATGGGTACATGTTTTTTCCCAAAGGGGATAACTATACATTTCTTGGCATTATGCTTGAGTCCATGGCTCTGGCACCAAGCATCTGTTTCTGTAAGGCCCTTTTATAGAATATCCACATAATTTGGGGATTCAATAATGGTTCCCAGTTTTGAAGTCATCTGCAAACTTTATTAGCCAGAGTCCCTTACTGTTGGCCTGTACTTCAGAGAAGTAGAATACAAACAAGAGCGGTCCCAGGACTAAACCCTGAGGTACTCCACTTGTCACCTGTCTGGAGCTGGATTTGGAGTCGGCTACTTTTACAGTCTGGGTTCTGTCAGTAAGCCAGTTGGCAACCCATCGAGTGACGTAGGGATTTATGCCCAGCTTAGTAAGTTTATCTATGAACCCAGAGTGGGGGGATGGTGTTGAAAGCCTTGACGAGGTCCAAATAGGCTGTGTGGACCACTTTACCCTCGTCCACAGCTCTGGATACTGATTCGAAGAAGTCAGTCAGGTTCAGGAGACTAGATCGGCCCGTCACGAACCCAAACTGGGTGGGGCCCAGTGTTTGAAGGTTGCCAATGTCTTTGTTTGTAAGTTCCATGCCCTTGCAGATCAGGCTTGTCAGACTGATGGAACGGTAGTTCCCGGGATCCAAGGTGGATCTCCCTTTGTGGAGTGGGATAACTGTAGCTGTGCGCCACTCATTGGGCACGAAGCCTGAGGTGAGGCTATCATTAAACATGACACTTAGGTAAGGTGCCAATTCATTTAGTAGTTCATGTAGTACACAGCCCGGGATATCAAACTTCTGACTTTTTGGGTTTTATTGACCTTCTGCAGTCTATTTCTTTCATTTATCATAATATGTCTCTCTATCTCTATTAAGTCAAGCAACTCTTGTCTTAGCTTGGTTTCTTCTAGACTGAGGGCACATATTTTGTTTTCCATTTCCTGTGTGCATTCTATAGAAAGTTCTGTAGCATCTTCCTGTAGCACATTCTCTTCAATTTCATGCTGTGCCATCCATTGCTCTGTCATATGAGAACTCACTGGCCTGTCACTCCTCAACATTAACTGTGTCAGAGTTTCCACAATTTCCTGTTCCTTCCCTTGCTCTCCAGCTTCAAGTGAATGTTTATACTGGTTTTCTGTAGAAGGTTCCAAAATATCTTCATATGGCATCTAAACAATTGCTTCCCGTTCCACTGGTTTCCCCTTAATTCGGAGTTCCATTGCTCTGTCCTGTTGTGGTGCTTTCTGAATTAGATTTTCTACACTGAATCCTTCACTTTGGAGGTACTTCATGACCTCAGTTTCTATTTCTTTAACATCTGCATTACTGATCTCCTTTTTTACTTTTCCTCTTTGTCGTCTTATTTTTTGAATTGTAAAGTTTTCCTTGTCCGGATTCCTTTGCCAGTATTTCTCTTCAAATATCTTTGGTGCTGATCTTTTTGCATTTATTAGTTTTTCTTTCTCCTTTGCATAGAGATTACACCATATAAATCATTTTTTCTTTCCCATGTCCATATTTCTTCTTTAGATGTCTCCTGATCTTCCTGTTTCTCCTTACTTTGGGGACTCGTTCCATCATGCTGTAATGTAACCTGTGTTAGACCTTCTACATCATATCCTTCACTTTGCAGGCACGCCATAACTTCAACTTCTATTTTTTAACTTCTACTTTACTAATCTTCTTTTCTACATTCCCTCTTTGTGATATTATTTTTTATTGTGAAATTTTCCATATCCGGATGCTTTTGCCTGTATTTCTCTTCGAATATCTTTGGGGCTGCGTTCTTTATGTTGATTAACTTTCGCCTTTGCATAAATATTTATTTTTTATAGTTTTCAAAAATCTCTAGGTTTTGTTGTTTACACTTTCGTACCCCTTCAGATGCTTCTTTTTCCAAACAGATCAAAGTTTCTTGATCTATATCCTGTTTTTCAAAAATTTGTTGTATTAATGACCACAATTTTTTATTACAAGCTTCTGACAGTTTTTCTTGCAGAAGTATTTTTCTTTCCTCTAATTTATCGCTTATTCTTTTTGTATATCTTGTGTCTGGAAATTCTGGGCTTTTTGCATAATAGTAGCAATAAATAATTTCTTTCTTATCCTCAACAGCCCACTCTATCATCTTTATGGCTCTTCTTTGGCCTATCATTTTTTGTGATTTTTGTGGATTGCTTCTTCCTTCTACAACAGGGGGGCCATCCTCCCCCTGGCCTGGCCGTATTGTAGTAATGTTTTTGTATTTTGAGGATTCTACACTGTCATTTTTTCCAGTCCTGGCACTAGTGCACCTACACCAGGATTGGGCACTTTTTTATCCTGGGTCTTGTGCACCCAGCTATCTATTTTTAGTTTTTGATCTACTTCTGTCCAAGTCATATGCTATATAAATACAGTCTATATATATTGGTGTCACCTTGGTAAGACTTTGTGAAAACCAGGGTCTACCTCGTTAAGATACTCACCTAGACTTGAAGATGAATTCAGTTTCAGCACTACTGCCCTCCTTTGCTTGCTGACTTTTCATCTCTCCATTCAGACCCCAAATTCAGATCTCACAGGTGGGAAAGTACTGATGCATCAACAGTATTAATTTCACCAAGACATTGCTTAACTGGGAGCCATAACATTTTGGAGTAGAGAGACTGAAAATTACTTTAACAGTATACCTTTATGAACAGAAAAGTGCATTGGGAAAATCAGGCATGTAGTTTTTCATTTTTTTTTTTTTTTTGTTATAGACCCAATTTGTCCTTTGTGGTTTCTTACCCTGACCCAACATCACACCTGTTTCCTCACTGAACAACTACTGTAACAGCATTTTATCCATCGGTATCATGCATCATATCAGCTGCCAGCTTACTGCATGACTTTAGTGTCCTTTATACAGAGTTCCGTTTTCTCATGTCCCTCATAACTTTCCCTTCAGTTATTTACAGTTGGCAGTGTGCCAATGAAGTGGGATCTTGATTAAAAAAAAGTCTCAATATTTGATGAATTATTTTCTATCATTTCAACATTTATGGGAATAGTAGTATACATTACAGAAACATGCTTGGAATCTATCTTTTATATACAATATTTGCCTTTAATTCATATGAATGTAATCTAATTAGGAAACATGTGTAATTGGTAATGTATGTTAATGTCTGCCTGTGTGTATTACTGAAGGTCTGTTTAAAAATTCTTATAATATGTTGGAGCTCTTCTCACTGGACCTCCACAGAAAAGAGACTTTTGACTAAAAATAGCCTGGTAAACCCAATTCACAAAAATAAAATAATAAATAAATGATCTGTGTTTTGAGCACTGTTTTTTTTTTCTATCAGGATGACTGCAGCAGATGTGGGTGTAACACTCTGGCCATGTTCCATATTGAACCCTTTAACTTACCTCCGCCCCCCCCCAAAATAAAGTCATAATCTCTTTACAGACATCATAGAGATCGTAGCCAGATGAGATATGTAAGAAATAACATTCTCCTGTCTTCTGATTTGCATTTGTTGTCACTTTTGTTTACCTCTCTTTAGCTAATATATACCCAATTTATTGCAACTTCATTTGTGGATGTTATCTGTTGGTTATCTCTGTCAAACCTGTGGGGACATCTTGTTGAAAAAAAACTGAAGTGCATAATGGGTTGTTGTTTGTTTCTTTAATCTCTGGAGTACCAAAAGCTGTACACGACAAAAAATAAATCACACAGAAAATAATTTTTGTTTTAATTTTACATCTTCATCTCATTTTAGTTGATTTTTCTTATTTTCTTTCATTCAAAAGCTTAAATTATTTCTGAATAAATACATTTCAAATTAAAAAAATATATATATATTTTATCAAGCAAAGTTAGCAAACCTACATAAGTGTGTCAGTGACACAGACTAAGTGTATGTTTATCTTGGGTATACCTTGTGTTCTATGAATTGGTGCTCATGTATTTTTAATATTTTTCCAAGGTCAAAACACCAGCAGACAGGGAGAGGGAAACTCTACAACAGGTAAGGGAACAGATTACTAAACACTGGGAACTAAGATATTTTGACATTGTATTGCCGTTGAACCCTTTAACATGTTATAGTGACACATGATTTCTGCTGAAAATAAAATTTAAAAATTTACTCTGTACATTTGCAGATGCACATTACAGAGCAGATTTTTATGTTGAAACACTTGTTTGTTAATATAAATGCTTTATCTTTACTTTTGTTAAGAATTTGGTGTCCAAAAAATGAATTTCCTTTTCTGTGTTTAATGGAAGTTATTATTTTATACAATGAAAATGACCCGATGAATAGTTTCTTTTTTTACAGGGCCTTGTTGAATGCACCATACGGCAGCAACTTATCAACTGGGCATTCCTAGAAATGGAGAAAGCATATGACAGGGTCCCAAAAATGATTTGGGCAGTCCTGAGATGGTTTGGGGTCTGGGAAACATTGGTAGAATTAATAGATGTTGTGTACAAGAACCCAGTGATGCAAGTGCAAACAGTATTGGTACAGAGGGGCTCCTAATGGGAGTGGGTGTGCATCAGGGTACAGGTCGGAGTCCACTGTTTTCATACTAGTGATGGGCTACATTAGCAAACAGGTTAACAGATCAACAAAGCTACTGCATGATGATGATGTGGCATTATAGACAGACTGTGAACAGGAACTTCAGCAAATGACAAGGGAGTGGAAAAAGGGGAGAGGAAAACTGAAGGCACATGAGATGAAACTGAGTATAGATGAGAGAGTTGTCATGGCAGCAAATGGGGGAAATGGGAAGAATCAGAACATTGGGACAGAAGGGAAAATAGTGGATTTGGGGGTTGGGAGGGTGGCTTAATGGCTAAGGTGTTTGCCTTACAAACACAAGGTGCAGGGTTTGAGTTTCACAAGGGATTATTGTGTAGGCTTAAAATGGCTCGCAAGGGCAGTTACCTTAGTACTAAACTATGAGCCTATGAGGAGCAAGTTAGCAGTTTCAAGTATGTGGGAGGGGCGGATGAAGAGAAGAGAAGTCTGTATAAGGAGGTAAAAGCTACAGGTGCCAGGCGTGTACTGTGTGACAGTGCCAAAGAATTTGAAAAGTAAGCGGTAGTGCAGCCATTACGTGATCATCATATTGATCAATGCTACGGTAGCCTTAGTAATCTGACTTGCATACTGTCAGGGATATAACAGTTGACCAGCTTCCAAAGCTTCAGGGCTCAATCCATGCACTCAAACCATTAGGCAGCTCAAATAGAGCTGCCTAAAATAACAGGTTTGATCTTTAAGCTCTTCAGAGCTTTAAGGATGCAGAAGAGAGCTCTCCTCTGCAGGCTTTCAAGGATTGATTTTCAGCTTGTTCTTTTGCTTTGCTGGGCAGATAGGTTACATTGAGAAAAAAACTTCAGCATTTTAAATTTATTCTTTAAATGTACTTTCTTGCTTAGGAAAGTTTTTTTTTTTTTTTTTATCTAGGAATTTGCATTTTAACGGATCATCGTGAGACTTAACTGCACTTTTAAAAGGGAGTGCAGTTCTATTCCTTTCACTTTAAAAGTAGTGAAAGTCATGTTTTTCTGTGGAGAGCCTGTTTTTATTTTAGGTTTTGGGTCTGGCAAAGTGTTTTAAAGTGCTATTTACTGTGTTTTCTTGGGAGGAAATGACTTTTAACAACTTTATTTTTTACCAGACAGAGGCACCATTTTCAGTTTAGTCATGGAAGAAGAAAAAACAGTTCCACGGTCTTTCTTCAAGGCACAAAAAAAAAGTTAAACAAACAACCTTTGCTACTACAGCAGGCTAGCAATTTGTATCAGCCACAGGTGGGTGACTCTGCCATGGCAAAAGCTGGTTCCTCAGTCCGCTCATCTTTTATGTTGGTGTAGCGCCTACAGCCACTATGGACCATGAGTTAACCACGTCCTCTGCGGTTGTTGGGTTCCCCTTAGTGGCCAAGGGAGGGTCACTGTTGTCAGTTCTGGTAGATGGAACAGGGAAGTCTTCCCAGTTTAGTCAGAATGCTAAACCCATTCTTGGGGCAGCTGCTTCTGCTGTTAACAACTCTATTGTCTCACTTTTCCTGTGAAAAGAAACAGAAAACTATGCATCTGGTCCTCCAAATTTCTCTAGACAGGAGCAGTTCAATAGATCTGGCTCAGGGTTTAATTCAAGCTATTGATCTTTATTATAGGGTTGTTTATGGGAAAAGAAAAAAAAGGATGCCTCTTTTCCTGATGAAACTCAAGATTCTGAATCTTGACAGCAAGATGAATGGACAGGCACAGAGTTTTCTCCTCAGATTTCTGATTCAGATTCAAAGAGCTCAATATCTGATTCTGCCTGTGGGCATTTCTCTTTCTCTGAGACTATTCCAGAATGTGTCATTGTTTTCAGTCAGAGAACACTTGAGGTTTCTTAGTCCTTCAGAATATACTATGAGCTGTTGCAAATGGACTTTCCAGAACCTCCACCCCTTCCTCCAGTGCTTTCAGCATTGGTTGATGTGTATGCAGCGTTCTGCAATTTTCCTGACAGTCAGTCTGCTTACCCAAACAAGTATATAGATTGTATAAAGTTCCTCATTCTTTTAAGTTTTTATATACTCATCCCAAACCTGACCCAGCACTATAGCTTTAGTTAATCCTACTACTGCTAAACATTTAATTAAGTCCAATCCTCCACTTTGATAAGGATAGAAAATAACTAATAAGTATAGGAAAAGGTGTAAAAGTCTGCAATTTTGATTTTCAGAATTTTGAATTGTCATGCCCATATGCTAGTGTGTATTGTGACTAACTTTGGAATGTTTTGCCTTAATTTTCATCTTTTGAGGAAATCTGCTTTAAGTGGTTTAGTTTTTTTAATCTTGCAGGTCACAGTTCTGAATATCCACTTCTCTCTTTGGCAACAGATAGTTTCAGACAATTGGGTGCTGAAGATCATTCATCTAGGTTACAGATAGCAGTGAAATGAAATTTCTCCTTTCCAGGGGTTTATTCATCATCCACCAGACCAGATTCCACCACTTCCACCTGTCCTTCAACATGTGTTGTCACAGGGAGTTAGAGAGAGAAACAGTCCCTCCTTCTCAGATTGGGAAAGCTTTTTATTGAAGGGTGGTTTTGGTGTCAAAAAAAGAAAATGCTTGGAGACCATTGCTGGATCTGTCTTTCCTAAATCAATCAGTAATAGTGCCCAAGTTCAAAATGCTATCACTTCACAACCTGTTACCCTTTCTTCCTCATTCAAGTTTCCTGGTAACACTAGGTTTAAAAGATCCTTATCATCACATCCCTATTCATCCAGACTTCAGGTGTTTCTTATGGTTCTATGTGCCTGGATCATATTGTCAGTTCTCTGCCTTATCCTTTGGACCGTCCACTGCACCAATAGTGCTCACAAAGTGTTAAGTTCAAATTATAGCTTATTGTAGGCTACAGGGTATCCACATTTTAACATATTTATAGCACTTTCTTATCTTTACCATGTCTGAAGTGTCTATAATCTCTAACTTGGGTAGGAGATCTCTTACTCAAGCTGAGATTCCAAGAAAACATTCAAAAGTATTTTCTGACTCCATCACATAGGATTATGTGTCTAGGTATATGCAAAACTCTTCAGTTCAAAAAGCTTTTCTTCCACAGGAAAAAAAATGTATATCTAGATCTATTTCCAGGCTTTTTACTCAGATTTTGATCACTGAGCAGGAATACCTCAGGATTTTGGGTCTCATGGCATCTATGATTCTCATGATACCCTTGACAAGACTCCACATGAGAAAGGTTTAATGGTATCTGAAGGCTCTTTGGTCGCCGTGCCAACACTCATTATCTTTTCAGTCCCACTTCTGGAATTTCTCAGAAGAGAGAGCTGTTGGTGGAGACAGCAAATATCCCTAAATCCAGGTCTCCCCTTATCCCCTCCTCCTCCAAAGCAATCAGTCACCGCAGGCACCTCAGACTTTGCTTAAGGAGCTGTTTCAAGGGGGATAACAGTGCAAGGTGTTTGGGACATTAAGTGCAGATCGAAGTACAACATAAATATAAAAGAGATGCTTACTCTTATTAAGGTAGTTAAGTCTCTCTGAGTTATCTTTGGTCCTCTATATCTCTTCAAGTTATTACAGACAATACCACCCCCTTTGCAGACTAGTCATGTTAGGTTGGAATATATCTTTCCAGCTCAGTCTCACTGTACAGGTATCTTACTTCCTATCAGAGCAAAACTGTGTGTCATACAAGCTGAGCAGGATAACAGCAGACCCTTACAAATGGAAAGTAGATAAGGAGGGTTTTCCAAGATTTTAAACATCTGTGGGGAGTTCCTCAAGTAGACCCCTTTGCTGCCTTTGTGAACAATCAACTGCCAAAACTCTGCACCAGGACTCTGTGCAAGAAGGTCTGGAAAACAGATGACTTTTCCTTTCCTTTCTTGGACAGGAATGTTCTTTTATGCTGTTTCACAGTTTCCGCTGATATTTAGGGTACTTTTGAAAATTTTGAGGGAATCCCCCAGTGTTATTGTGGTAACTCCCTTCTGGCTTACTTTTGGCCAGAGTAAGTTGACATCTGTTCCTAAACTAGCTTTATTTATGGGAACCTATACATCAGTTAACCCATGTTTAAAGCCTGGAAAAACAATTCCATGTAACCTTACTTGTTGCAGCAGTAATGATATAAAAATAGCTGTTATCATTAGTGCTGAGTGCACATTTTATGTCACTGCACTTGTCATTTATACCTTTCAAGATAAGGCCATAGTTTGTCTTCTCAAATGTCTTAACTGCCTCCCACTTAGGATTTTCCTCTCTGAACAATAAGATAGTAGTTCAGACTCATGGCCAGTTGGTATTGCAAGTAGGGGAAAAGACAAGAATTTGGTACCACAAACTGTGTGTGCTAAAAGCTGCTTGGAGAAACAAGTGTGGGATGAACTTCCCACAAGATTGTGGACGAGATCTGTAGACATTGATCCTAGCTGAGTACAAAATCCAGATGAAATGCAAATGGGAACTGGTGTCATGTGATGGGAACTGAGTTGTTCTTTGAACTTCATAGCCCACACCTGTGTACTGGTTATGACAGCTCAGTAAACCATGGTGTACAGCGTGCTTCCCTGGGTGCCAGCACTTGAAATATTTATCGACACACAAATATATGTGTAGGTGGGTAGCAAAGAAAAAGCACTGCTTATCTTTTCCTTCTCTAGACCACAAGCTCCTTAATATAAAAATTATATATATGTACGTGTATACGTGTGTGTGAGTCTACTCTGAAACATCTAAAACCCATAACATCTAATTTCATAACACTGAGACCAGAACATCTAAAGCTCAAAACATCTAAAACCCATAACATCGAATTGTATAATATCTAACAGTACAAATCACATGAAAATAACATCCCTTCCAACTATAACGACATATAATGACACCAAACTACCAAACACACTTTTTATTATGTTTCTGCAGGAGGGCTTGATACAGTGGGGTTAGGAAATTAACTTTTCCCACTGTAGTGCGATCTTGGAGTTGGTATATTTAATTTACGGGGGGTGTGGGGGTGCAGGGGGCTTGCCCCCCCTGCATAAACGTAGTAAAAAGTGTGCTTGGTAGTTTGGTGTTGTTATATGTGGAGGGGATGTTATTTTCTTGTGATTTGTAGTGTTAAATGTTATGAAATTCGATCTTATGGGTTTTAGATGTTCTGGTCTCAATGTTATGAAATTAGATGTTATGGGTTTTAAATGTTTCAGAGTTAGACCTGTGTGTGTGTGTGTATGTGTGTGTGTGTGTGTGTGTGTGTGTGTGTGTGTGTGTGTGTGTGTGTGTGTGTGTGTGTGTGTGTGTGTGTGTATATATATATATATATATATATATATATATATATATATATATATATATGTGTGTGTGTGTGTGTGTGTATAGACAGAGAGAGGTGCAGGTTATAATATTTAGCATTCAAAAGAAATGTTCATTTTCTTTCTCTTGAGCTGCCTTTTTAAGAGGTTGTCATCTCTTAATGCCAGCTGCTATGTGTGTAAGATTGTAGAAGAGTGGGGGATAGAAATTTGCCCTTTTTCTACTGTTGTATGATCTAAGAATTGGTATATGTAAACATCAGGGGGTATGGATACAGCCTTCCATGTGTGGGGTATTGTGTTTTTTTTTACCTAAAATGTGATGTAAATGTTTATATCAGTACCAATACAGAATCAATTTTATATACATTGTTTCTTCAAGTAAAATAAGTGCTATTGTTAAGTTGTGCCTTTTCCGTTAAGAAGAGAAAGATATCTGGCTTTATTTAGTAAAGACACATTTGTTTAATTAGCTATTAAACATAATTTGGGAAGAGCTGAGAGAAGCCCAATCAGAGAATATTTTTCCTTTGTAAAAAGGAACTGGGTGTCCACAACAGTGGATATGAGACACAAAATAAACTACAGTGAAGGAATGTCTCAGATAAGCAGATGGAAAATTTTCCTTCCAGAGTAATTTAGAGTGGGAGAGAGCTACCAATAGAAGCTGTTTGCCAGTAATATAATACTGAGTTAAAGGTATTTCTGCCCATTTGTTAAAATACAAGACTCTGTTTTGCTTCAGTGAAACGGTGTTATTTTCATCTGCATATAATAAACTGCATTATTTTTATACAGACTTGTGTTCTAGTTGCTTAATTTTCTTCAGTGTATATCAGGTAGCTAAAACTTACAGGAATTAAGTTTATTTCAATAATATTTTGTACGGTATGTTGACAATGTTGTAGAAATGTCTCTTTGCCATCCTTATTAATGATATTAGATATCTGCTCCTATATTTTATGTGATACAGTGGATATAAAAAGTGTACACTCCCCTGTTAAAATGCCAGGTTTGTGTGATATAAAAAATTGAGACCATAATAAATCATTTCAAAACTTAACATTACCTTATCAAACTCCTTTCCCCAACAGTACCACTATTTCGACAAATAATGTTTGAAAGTTTTGTTAGGGTTCATTTCCTTCTTCGATTGCAAAAATGTGTTGTCTTTTTGCTGTTAATGTAGGTTTTTTTTTTTTTTTTTTTTTATTTTTGAGTTAATGATTTTGTCTGTGGCATTAAGTCGAACTCACAGGTTTGAATGCCAGAATATTGCTCCTTGATTCCAAAAGATCAAAATCCTAAATGCCAAAAAATGAAGAAAAAAAAAATGTATGGAAGTCAAGATCCCCTGCACACCCCATGCAACAGATATATGCATGACAATTCTGAGATTGCACTACGGTGTTAAAAATGCAAATTCCCACTTCCCATTGCACCATGACATCCCACTGACAAATACCAGTATTGTTCTGCATCATGAGATTTCAAACTGGTATACTGACAAAAACACGTTTGACATTCCAAACATTTGATAAAATGAATTACTCCCATGTAAGTATATAGATAGGTAGACCAATAGAGATACATCTATCTTTATACACACAAACACACACACACACAAACACGCGCACACACACACACACACACACACACACACACACACACACACACACACACGCACACGTCTTAAGCATTCACATTTATTTATTTTCTTTACCCTTATGCAGCAGTGTATCATTTGGAAAGATGTTCCCTGGGATTCAATAACCCCTATAATAAGAGTACACTGCTCTGAGTGAACAGACAACATCGCCATAATGCACACCTTCTTCTTCCTATTTTTAGTTTTCTTACTGATTTTCTTACAGCCTTACATATCGAGGGGAATTTATAAACATTATCACAAAGTGAGGACTGTGTGTACACTTAGTGTAACCTTTTTGAGAGACTAGAAAGCACAAAAAATGTGATAGGGTTGTTCTTGAATACAGATCGTGCATGCTTAGTGTACACATTACTGAATCCTGCCCATTAAATTTGATGGCTTCTAAGCTGAAGAGTGCAGGTGTTTGAGTCCCATTTGGCTGCTCATGTTTTCTGTTACTGCTAACTTGGGGGGTGTTGTTTAGATGGGGACAGATGGGGGATAATTGGGAGATGTGATCTACTCACCAAAAACATTGTTACTAAATGCAAATCTAAACATAACTCAATGAACTCAGTCATTTATTGAATGCTACATGTTTACCCTTGGTAATGGACCAAGGAGGTGAAAAACATCTTAGACTATTTGCTTTAGTCTATCTTTAATTAATTTTTACATTTATTTTCATTTTACTTTTTTGTACCCAAGTAAACAATTTATAACTATTCTTTCCAGATAAATTTGTGATAGCTCAGAGTTTGATCAGTTATGGAAATTGCTTTCTGTTACTCTGTAAGTAGCATTGTGTAATAATTTTCTACATCAGCTAAACTTAATTACTGATATTTCATTTTATTTTGTTTATTGCAGTGGAGACATCGATTATCACTTTTGTTACCCTCCCCTACAGTTCTTCAGGCAGGAGTACTCTAATTTTCTTATTGTTAGATTTAGAATTAGTACACCATGTTTTAGTTGTAGTTTTATGTCTAGACAATGTTTTAGTTGTAGTTTTATGTGTATTCTCTTACATATTAAATGTTTCATTTTATTACAGATGCCAGCATCATAGTAAGCACACGTAAGTTATTTTATCCTAATAAAGTCACTATGCTCCTTATTTAACAAAAAGCCACACATGCTTGCTGTCAGATATTAAACAAAAAGGTTTTCCCCTTTATCTGGGCCTAGAAACAAAAATCTGTGGACAATGTATTGAAGGAACTTGTTCCATAACTGATGCCAGTGATAAGTAGTATATTATCTCAAAATTTGAGAAACACTGAGCACCAGTGTCACTGCACATCTTCTGAATGGTTTCATAAACGTGTTCTGCTGACTGCTGTTTTTTTACCATATGTACAGATGCGAATCTTGAGACCGAACTGTGATACTAGGTAGAAAATCAATTAATCTGAATTTACTTCCACTTAATCAACAGTATACATGGTGAAATATTTCACATTTTATAGCAAATTACATTGCATTTGTCTGATGTCACAATGAGACAGCCATTCTATTTACCTCTTTTGGTGAATACAGCAACCCCCCCCCCCCCCCGCTTGTGCCCTTTCAATGATTCTATCAATTTCCTGAACATATTCTTGTAGTGTATTCCATGGGTCTATAACCCTGTTCATGAAGAAGTCCTCAAAAAAGTAAGTTGGTCCCAGTGATACTCTCTCCATGTGTCTTATGTCCCCATGAATTATTCTGTGACTTTCCTGTCCATATTCCAGTAGCCCAAGTCTGTAATCCTGTTTATGAAAAAATTGTTTCACAGATCCAAGGAGTAAGATTGGTTCCTACAGTGTACTGCCTGCTTCTCTCAGATCTCATAGCACGATCAAATACCCTTCTTCGAATCCCTGGTTGCACCCTTTCCCATCCATTGCACTTATCTTTCTGAGAGACTTTTCTACACATCCCTTCTAGCAGCCTGATGTCATGTTCTCTTAATGGTATCATGCAGTAATTATAGTGTGGCCTGAACAGGGTCTGAAAATGTGAGATTATTACTTGCTTCTGGTGCCACTTCCTTAGAGGAAGCATTCTAGTTGCTGCTGCTTTAACCCCTTAACTCTGTTCATGATCATCTAGTCCAGGTGTCATAACACCCCCTTGGACCTTGGGAGTGTGTCAAATCACCAAAGGCAGTTTCATTAAACATTAAATGTTTAAACATTGTTTGCTGAAACTGCTTTCACCAACAGTGGAATTTTCCTCTCTCACCACTTTTGTGTGACGTTAGAGTTGGTATAGATAAGTCTCAGGGATAGGGAGGATCTCCCCATATGGGGGAGTTCAGGGGGTCTTACCCCTTTACAAAAAGATTTCCTCCAATATTCATGGAAAGTAGTTTCAACAGTTTTCACATTTTTTTCATTTGCCTAAATCAGTGAGCCACCATGAACCCCAATCCTTTTACTATGTTTTTGCCATCAGTTCTACTCCCCCTGAAGTCAAAAGTTCACACCAGAGTCTTTGTGGCCCAAGTGTGATTTACTGTATTTGTCCGCAGTTAAACTCTGTTACTGTCTTTATACCTGTTTGGACAGACCTTGTACAGCTCTCTTAGACCCTTTCCCTGAATGCACTGTATCACCTATTTTATATCGTACAGAAAGAAGCTAATTCTGTTTTGTATTTTTTAATATATTTATTTACTTGGTAAGTAAGCTTGTTCTTCTGAGACCATGTTCAGCCACAGCTTGGGATACATGAAGAAGGGTAAATGCTGTATGTATCTAAGGACAGTTGTTAGTGTGGTCTTTCTATATCTGGGCAAGTCAGATCATATATTCAGCTCAAAATAATAATTTCCTTAGTTACAGTCATTTGCTTCCTGAATTTTTTAAAAAAACGCCAAGTTCTTACATTCTTAAAAACATGTTCCCAGATAACTTTCTCTTTCCCATTACACTTCCAGCATTTGCTGTCAACATGAGGAAACATTTTCCTCCAACAAGGCAATTACTAGAAAATGGAAATTAAAATCTAAACCAACTGATTATGCATTTTCTGATTTTTGTATACCTAAATAATGTTTTAATGAGTCCCTTATGGAAAATTTTTAAATAAAGATATTGCAAAAAAAAATTCTAAACCAACTTTAACTTGAACTACTATATATTGTAAATGTAATAAAAGAACTGGAGGTGGGATTTTTAAAAAAGAAAAGGAGCAAATTACATAAAAATAGATGGTCCACAGGATTCAATAAACTCTGTGTAGGCTTCGTACAGAGCATGCATGGAATTTACATATTTGTGCAACATGCACGGCGAGCAGCAGTATGCAATGCATATTAATGAGGTGCGGTACACCTAAGCTACTATGTTTTTCATGGCTTGCAACAGTGTTGCTGACTGTGAAACCTCATAAGAAAACACTGAAAGCAATTCCATGTAAAGGAGAGCAGCTGCAGTGCATAGATTTGCATGGGATGCTACAGTGATCATCAGGGCTTTGCATATAGTGAAACCTTGTCAGTGAACATGGATAGCAATTTCATGTGTAAGGAACAGCACCTATGGTGCATGGATTTGACTGCAATGCCACAGTGATCATCAGGGGTTTTATAAATAGCTCTCATTGTTAGTGCAACACATCTGCACAGAGGCCATCTTAATGAGAGGACAAGTAACCAGGAGTAGGGACATATTTGTCATAGATGTCACATAGAAATGTGTTACAATGTAACACTCACAACCTCTTAGTGTGACAAATATGGACAAAGCCATAATACTGGGGGGGGGGGGGGGCAGAAATAGGGACATATTTTTAATATTACACTGACAAACTTAGAAAGCTGATAGAATATATAAGTTGTACATTAGCATGAACTTTCTGAAGAGCATGAAGTTTGAAACTCAAATGTAAATCATCAGTTACTGACTGCACTCTGCAATGACATGCCAATGATTTACCAGGAAAAAAATGTTATGAGGAAAAGATCATAAATATGAGACAAAAACTGGACATTCTGCGCAGATCAGGACAGTTGAGAAGTATGCACTCATGTATGTGATATTGAGTCACATTAGTCCAGAGATCATCCCAGTGATATGGCAGGAAGCCACATATTTGTTAAGGAAAACATCTGGACATCCTGGGAATATCTGGACAGTTGAGAGGTATGAATGCAAAGTATATGGTCCAAACACAGTACAGACAGTGTACTTACAGTGCAGAGTATTGTGATATTCCATTCTTGGCATTCTATATGAAAGCTGTGTAAATGATCTGTAACAAGACATGGGACTGTCATGTAAAATGATCACCCAGGGGGGAACTCTGTGTATTGAATAGGGACACACAGATGAATTGTAGGAATTAACACAGGGAACAAGTAGAGGTGAAATTCCCGCATGTACAGCAGAGGAGGGCATGCTAATGGAAGATGGTTGTAGCAGCAACACCAAGCACATATCTTTGTGGTACTGTATGGACTGTACAGTGAAAATGTGTTGTCTGTAACTGTCACACTTGGTGACATAACAATGGGGAGGATGTCTGTGTGAGATAAACGCCCTTACATGAATAATACAGCAGTTTATCAGTCAGGGATCTCACATACAATTTGGGTAGGGGGCATACTAGGAAGCTATGCAAAATGATATACCTGAATATGAGTGTACTCTCAGCAGAGGTCTCCAGCAAGGTGGCCACAGGTAAAGGATCATGGCAAATATTACAAGAACCAACCACAATCATGGACAATATCAGAATAATACTACCACTAATCTCATGCCTCTGACGTAACATATGTGATGTGGAATGATAACAGATGGGCTTACACATATTCACTTGACAACTATTATGATATATCCACACTCTGTGAGGGTAACCATGCACACTGTCCTGGTACTATAATGTCTGCAGGAGGTGATAGGAGGGACACAGCTATATCTGTGTGTGACAGTATGGTCAGTACAGGCTACTTGCCTTGTTTTTGCATGCCATATATCTATGGCACAATTCACAATGTCACAAATGTTGTACATGCCATTAATGTTGTCAAGCACCTATGTATGCAGTCCGTGCATAAGCTGAACAGGTAGCACACATGCATCTGCTGTAGCTCTCTAAGGCCAAGAACACTGCACTAATGGGCCCAGACAATATCCCCGGATGCTGTCTAAGTAACATGAAACATGACATATCAGACCCTCTGGAGTTGCTATTTAACCTTATCCTCTAAACAAGCTTCATGCCTCATGAGTGGAGAACACCAACAGTCATCCTCTGCACAAAGGTGGCCCATCCACAGACCCTGGAAACTACAGACCCCTAAGTCTCACTATTCTTCTATGTAAAACCATGGAAAGAATTATCCTGGAAATTATCAGTAGTGATATAGTAAACCTCCAGACACTGGACCCAATCCAGGATGGTTTCATCAGGGGCAGGACATGCTTAATCAGTCTGGTGGACTTTGAAAAGGTCAACAAAGTGATGGATGAGGGCAAAAAGGTTCACACTGCCTACTTTCACCTCGCCAAGGCATTTGACACAGTACTTCACTTGGGCATTGTTGACAAACTCAAGAGGTTGGGTACAAACCCATATATCTCCTGGTGGATAGCCAACTGCTTCACAAACAGGACCCATGAAGTTAGAATTGGGGAGTCCACCTCTACAAAGAGGTCAATCAAAAGTGGAGTCCATCACAGCTCTGTCTTTGGACCACTCCTTTTTAGCACTTAATTCTCTGAAGTCAAGGCCAGCGTCAGTGGTCTCTGGCTGACTACATTTGCAACTGATTGCAAATTAGGAGCTGTCACTGAGTCGCACACTGACATAAATGTTCTCCAGGAAGGGCTGACACAGACAAACAACTGGTGTCAGACCCATGGTTAAAATTGACAAGAAATGCATAATAGTGTCCATCAGGAAATCATCCACATCTGGTAACTGTCATATTGAAAACACACCCCTTATAGTTGACCCAGTAGTTATGGACACATAGACAGTAATCTAGACATTGGCCATCACATGCCTGCAGTAGTGAGGAAGTCATTCTATTTTGTGCAACTTATAAACAAAGGTATTGCATTTAAGTTCAAGGAAGTCATTGTTCCACTGTATTCTGCATTCATCAGACCTATCATTGAGTACAATTCCCCCTTTGGTATGTACCTCACCAGGCATATCCAACAGTTGGAATGTCCACAGAAGTTCCTCACTAGAAGAATACAGGGCACAAGTAAAATGCCCTATGCAGATGGCGTCAAGGCCCTATCCATGTATTCTGTCTCCTACAGGGTTTTGAGGGGAGCTCTATGCCTGGCATATACAGTAGGGCATTGTCAGATCCCACTCTGATGGACCTCCTGCATATCCACAAAACAAACACCACCAGAAACGCCCATTCTAAAGACTTAAACCTTGCCTGTGATATAAATAGGACCTGCTGGAGAGACAGGTATGTATTCCAGAGACTACCCCATTTCTGGAACAGGATTCTCATCCATGTAAAGCAGAGATCCTCCCTGACTTAATTCAAGTGCAACTTGGACAATTGGATGGAGAACAGGAAATCCATCCGTGGTTTGCCACCTGTGTCTCTAATGGACACAAGCAACCTGTAAATGGTTCATCTCACAATCTCCTGCTTGTAAATGTTTCATCTCACAATCCCCTGCTTACACTTATCAAGGGTATCAGAACTTGTCAGAGATATGGGTTGTATGGCTAAGATTAAAATGTTCCTTGTGGTCTATGAACCTATTGTTCCACACCATCAGAGAGTCATGTATATTCCCCAGAAAGAATACCCAGGTATGGCCAATAAGCTGTGTGACAGTGCACTGTGACAAAGGTGGTATACTTCAGTTACACATCACTGGAAGATGTGTAGGGAGGTATATGAAGAAGGGTGCATTGTGCACAGTTATTGGTGTGATGAAGTCTGGGAACCATGAAGTTAGTACTACCTCTGATGTCTGTGTCCTTCATATACCCAGTACTTTTGTTATATTTAAGGGGGTAGTCAGTACTGTGACCACATTCTTGTAACACTTACCCTCTACCCCAGGGCACAGGTCACATACGTATAGTTCTGATTATAAGGTATGATGTCCAAATTATTGTTGGGTGGTGTGTCTCTTTCCTGATTCAACAAATTCCTCCATGTGTCTCGTCAGTACAGGTGTTGTCAAGGCTGTAGCAGTATCTCTGGTATGGGTTGATGCTGTCTGTATTGTACTAATATCACAACTGGAATCAACGATTGCACACAGTCTGTAGTCCTTCAGGCAGCTGTTTGGACACAAACTGTCTGCACTGCTATTGAAAGGCTATGTTGTGGACATCCTAAGTCACACTATCATACTGATATCCTAGGACTGTATGGCAGCACTGTAGTCAAACCTCATGACAGTAATAGAGTATAATGCTCTTTTTTTACATGTACCTCACCAGACACATGTAGCAACTGGAGAGCCCACAGGGCTTTCTCAGCAAGATACCACAGGCCTACACACCATGTCGTGATATATGTGGATAGATTGAAATTCATGTCACTGTAAACTTTATTGTATAGGATGAAGTGACTTCTACCTGACTCTGCCCTGGTGGAAGTACTGCATAACTGATTTAGCTGATGACCTCAGCATTGTCTGTTGAGGAGAATATAACAGTGTCCCACCTGATGGCATAAAATGCTCTCTGTAATTTCAAGCAACAGTTCACACACAATTGACTGCAGTGACAATAGAACCCCAACCTACTTAAATACAAGGAATACAGAACACATTATCCCAGAGACTACCCCATCTATGGAACAGGCTCCCCATTCATGTGAAGCAGAGTTCCTCCCTAATCCAATTCTATAAAATGGGGGTCACAGTCTTTTTCCATATGTATACATTCATAGGTTCCTAGGTGTTTACTAGGCTAACATTTTCTTAGCTCAAGGAACAGCAGGTTTGCATGATGGTTAGCAAAGTGTATAAATATGTGAGATGCACTTGTTTGTGCATTGCTAAGCACTGCACAAATGCAGTAGTATTGCTAAAGTCTGAATGTTAGTACTGAGTCTGTGGAATACACCTGCTACTTAACTGACTGTGGCAGCAGGTATTAATACAGTGATATGTTTTGGGGACCAGATGGTACTGGGTTGAAATACAGCTTTATCTAATACTTTTAACTACTTTTGCTTTACCGCTGGTGCATGATGCACACCATCGCACAATAACACATTAAAGAAAAGAAATGGGGAAGATATGACAGTGGTGAAATGGAGATGCTAAAATCTGACAGTACTGAGTTTCTGGAATATACCTGCCACTTAACGGACTCTGTGGTGGCATGTGTTAATGCAGTTAATGCCATAATGCATTCCTTTTTGGGGCTAGATGGTACTGGGTTTGAATACAACTGAATCTAGCAGTTTTAAGTACTGTTGCATTACTGTTGCTGCATGTTGGTGCATGATGTGCACCATCACACAATAATGCATTAAAGAAAAGAAATGGGGAAGATAGGACAGTGGAGAAATGGGGAGCAAGCAGGAGGAAGAACAAATGGAAAGCAATACAGAAATGTGCAGCAGGGATAGCTATCCATTTGTTCAACAGTGAAAACTGACAATATATTCAGAATATTAGCTGAATTTGGACTGTCCCCTCCAGATAGAGGGGTGACCACAACGCAATCATGTTGTATGGCCAACTGGACCCAATCAAGTGTGTCAAGAAGACACGTCAAAAATGGAAAGCTGGATATGGGACAATTTTTTTGTGGGACGGGTGCCCATTTTTTTTTGGGAGAGAGAGAGAGGAATGTTGGGGAAGGGATGTAGGTATGTATGGGTCTGGTATGTTGGGTAGGCGAGGAAGTAATTGTAGAGAAGACATAAGGACAGTGATGGGCATAAGAGGTCGGTGGACACAATGGATGGGGTGAGGATGGCGACATCCATGACCAATGGATCTCAGGCTGGTTGACAGTGAGAATTAAGTCGTCACCCACAGGGCTGTCATCACTGTCACCATACTCCGCCACTGACCAAAGTGCTTGATGCCTCCTCCTTCTACTGGTCCTGTGTAAAATGAGGGACAGCAGCCACTTCATCCAGCATAGGTGTGCACCAGCTGTGCAGCACACAACCCTACACACCATCCCTGGCAGTCCACTGCCCCCGCCATTTCTCCAGGAGGGAAAAACTGTCCTCTCCTCCAGGGCAGAACTACATGAGGGGGCTGGTAGTGCAGGGGTAGCAGAGGTGGTGCGGCCAGGACAGCCCCCACATGTGCCGGGCAATGAAGCTGTGGCTGGTGGAGTGGGGGTAGGTGGATCCTGTGGGGGCAGGCATACCCCTGCTATGCTGTGGAGCATTTTGTGATGTGGTACATTTTGATGACACATAATAAAAAAAAGGATATAAGGGCTGCAGTGAGAGTAAAAAAGATGTAAGATTAGTACCTTCATATGTAACGTGCAATGCATTAACACAATTTTTTTGACTCTGTTATCTTAACCTTTCCTCTTAAGACTACTACTCCCTAATAAATAACATTACTTTTAAGACTAACAGCTCCTAACAGATGTACGCAATACTCCAGATTGCAGCAAGTACTCCTTTACATGTGCATATATTGCACATATGCTTGTTCCAGTTTACAGCATGGCATGTGTACCACTGGTATAGAGCTTTTACTTTAAACCTCTAAGTTACACATAATTGAAGAATTATCAGTTATTTTATTGTTGGGAAGTCTGGCATTTGAACTCACCACCTCTGACTTAAGTCTTAATATTGTACTGTTGGTTTCTGCTACAGATTAATGCATGCATACTTGTTTTAACAGTTGGAATATGCATGTTCAATTTGATACAATTGTATAAAAATACCAAAAAAGCCATCTAACTTTTACAGCTACAATAACACAACTCTTCTGCTGCACACAAACCACATGCCTCCCTCATTCTCACCAATCAACTGGCATGGATTCTAACATTGCACTCCCTCTCCATGGCAACTGTGGAAAAAAACAGAACAGAATACCATTATGAATACCAGTCTTGTCTATTATTCAGCTTTTAAGCCTTACAAGTGCTCTTGTAGTTGAATGTGTGAGATTTCCTCTATTCTAAATTCTTCAATCTAAGCATTGAGGGGTACCCTTCTTCCCCCTCCAGAGGTAGTTGTAGTGCTGTTTACATTGTTCACCAGGGGATACCAGTGGCACTGGTTACAGCCTGGGCCAAGCTTTGACTTATACTGGGACCCACAATAGTCCCCCTGCAGCAACCTGGCACTGTGGTGTTTCACTAGGAGTCCAACAAAAATCTTAGACGTCTGGACATGCCATCTCTGTGCCCTAAATCTCACTCCCCTCCCCACTAATGCCTGCCATGTCTTTCATGCATCAAGAGGAATAGAGACTGATGGTTTCCCACCAATTCCGGTTATCAATTTTACTGGGAGTATGCACACTGTTTCAAAATGTTGCAAACCACCTACCATCATGAAAAACTTGTACTCTGGTGTGTGCAATGATAAGCAGTGTGCAACAGTAGTAAGGGTTATTTGATGTACAGTCACTTGTGTAAGTATGTTAGTCAAATGTGAAGGCCATGCCAGTCCATACATCAGAAATATACTTATAGGAACATAGTACACAGTATACCCACAGTCATATGTTTTATAATAAATGTGATAATACATAGATAAATAAAAAAATAACTGATACAGTATTAGTGTCTCAGCCCTCATACATATAATTAATATCAGCTACACTATGTCAAGTGTTGTAAGTGAGATTGACTGTAATGGGAAATAGAACAGCATTAAAAGTATATGGAATATGCTGTATTTTAACCCAGGGCCATGTGCATGGCAGTTGTAGACTTTACACCTGTTGCCACAATAAGTGTAAGAAAACATTTGTCTAGGTTGCAGTTCATTGCTATAAACTGAAATGTCACGGCAGTAAAACAAAGGTTCCACAACCTGTATTAGAACTCAGGACCATCTGTACTCCAGCCATACACTTACTCTTGCTGCCACTGGATTAATTACATATAATTGCCTATTTTGGTATTCATTTTTAAGGTCTTGCTGTTGACCATCGTGCCGTGTTGCTTAGTGGGGTTGTGCAATGCCCAATAGTATTAATTGAGTGCATCCGGTGTGTATTTTTGGCTGTCTGGGTCCTGTTTGCTGCTGGGCTCCAGTTTGCAGACTGCTATGCTTCACACACACCAGATAAACACAGCCCAACCTGACGTTCATTTTCCTCCATTTCCTGTGTTTGCACTGAGTGGCACAGTGCACCAACACAGGAAAGGAAAAAAAATAATAAAAAAGAGAGAGATTGAGAAGGATTTGAACCCAGTGTCATCCGGCCCCCAAAAGGAAATATCAATACATTAACAGTGCAGCCACAGAGTCAGTTAAGTAGCAGGTGTGTTTCATAGACTCAGTAGTAATGGTAGCATTGCCGCCTCACAGTAAGACGTTGTCCTGTTCAATTCCCAGTTAGAGCCTCTTCTGTGTGGAGACATGCGTGAATGGCCGTGCCTTCATTGAAGGTTGTGCGTCAGGGCTGGCAACTCGGCACGTAAAAAAAATCCACTGCCAATCATTAGCTGACCGGAGTTCCACTGTGGCGACCCCTAACCGGGAAAAGCCGAAAGACATAAATAGTAACTGTCAGACTTTAGCAATGTGGTTCGCATTTGTGCACTTCTAAGCAGTGTGCAAACAGATGTATCTTACACATGTATACACGTTGCTAATTATTATGCAGTGGAAAACTACACATTTTTAAGTATTGCTGCTGTTTATTGTCCATTTCTTGTGTAGAACATGACGTTACATCTGGAAAAATTAAAAAAAATGAAAACCCAGTCTCACAGTATGTCATGTATTTACAATACAGCCATGAGTCATCCTTCCCCCCAAGCACTGCAACCGTGGTGTCTCAGTACTTATTCCACACATATATCACCTACACCACAAAAACATAGGTGCCGGAAGTTGTTAAAGACTGGGGGGGGGCAGAGGGCAGAAGATAAGAGGGGCACTTGGTGATCTAAAAAGGGCAATTTTTTAAAATGATTTGCTACCACAACATAGGTTCACTTGGAGGGCATTTTAAGCTTAGCCAATTCCCTTTTTGTGCTTGAATTAACATTTCCTGATTGGTCTTACCTATCCCATGGCTGATAATTGTATGTTAGCCCTAGTGAGAATGACTGTTTTATTTTTATGGATAGTCTGTTCTGGAACAGTGGTAGCCTCTGTGATATATATCCATCTCTCCACAACATTCAGTTTAGATACCTGGACTGAGTATTTCTGATGTCATTTGACTTGCTATTGTTCAGTAGGTCCATCTGTATTAGGTCAGAGGATGCCTTGTATGCCAGACATGTCACCTCTAAGCACTCTGTAGGATACTGAGTATAGTAATAAATCTTTGAGGTGGTCCATGCAAGATCTATTGTTTAGGACTTGTATCCTTTTAAGTAAGGCATCTCTGAAGGTATTCCAATTGTTGCATGGGGCTGGACAGAATGCCCATTATAACACTTGTTTTGGGCAACAAGTGAGAGTCATGTCATTGATGTCCAAGAGACTACTGCCCCCTTGTGCTGTCATGATGGCCTGTTGTGCTCTCTACAGAAGTGTAAGCTGATGATGATGGTGGTTATCCATGTTAGCCTGCCAGGCATGGCATGTTTTCTGGATCTGTTGTAGATGCGGAATCACATTCCATAGGTGATGGTGTGTCAGTGATTGTGGTTGGAATGGTACTCTATGCTTTAACCATTATTAACAGTGACACTATGCTATCAGACTGTGCCACGGTGATGCACATAGCATCATCTGCTCTGATGCTGCACTTAATCCAGGCATGCTCTGCTCTATCAAAATTAATCTGAAGACCACTAAATCTGTGTAGGCAGATATGTGCCTACAACTGATTACATGTTACAACCTCACACCTTAGTGCTATACCAACATTATAGAGAACAGATCATGCAGTGAATGAAGACAAACATAACCTGAGGTGTTTGCTACCATGCCTACATCACAGAAATAAGGTGCTGTTTATCATCAGAATGGCCAAAGCAGTGGTGAGCCATAGAGCTGTGCCTTAAGTTAATACTAACCTAGTATATCTTCAACAGGAGCACAGAATGTTTGGGTCAGTTTAGCACCCACATACAGGCTGATGGATATAATCTGCCTTCCTCTGTCCATTGACAAGGACACCAAGAAGTCCTTCATGTCACTGCTAGTCTGTGAAAGTGGACTTCCATCTGTGGACATTCGGTCCCATGCAATGACTTTGGTCTTTGTGCAAGCATGCATTATCATGATAGTGATTATTGTGTCAATCTGCAGTGGCCACTGATGGTATTTATATCTGTAATGATTCGAGACACCCATTTCCAGAAAGCCCATCAGCTCTGTCACTGCTCAAAATGTACATTCCATGAACATAGATATCCTGTGATGACACCTTTGAACAAATTAGCTATAACTTTTGATTGATATCTTCCTAAAGGAACAACCAAATTAATGTCAGTTTTCTCCTCCTTTTGTTTTAGCTGAAGTTATTGTCAATAATGTATTTTGATAGCTCACTACGAAATCTGGGTACTAGCAATAATCACTGAATCCTTTCAATACAAATTTGTAAGCATTTCTGTAAGAATATTATCTCAGTTATTAAGCTTTCATATACAGTTCTGAAGTCCTTAACTTAATTTCTTATATTACTCTCAATTTATTTTCCTTGATCTGTTTTCCAAGGCACTGTTTTTCATTTGAATCACTAGGATACCGCTTTTCAAGGAGACCGTTCTCTCTGGCTCTCTCTCTCTTGCTCTTTCTCTCACTCTGTCTTATTCCAATTCAGCTTCCTGTTTCTACACTTTGAAAACTTTTTGCTTGTAACATCATGGCAGTCATTTTTCCTCCTTTGCCACTATAGACAGTTTATCAACTAACAGCAGCATCTTAATTCTGAAAAGTTTCTTTGAAATGTCTTTGAATTCTTCAGTTAAAATAATATTCATATAATTTGCTACCCTGAGTAGAATGACTTTTGTTTTCCCTTTAGTGTAAAAATTCCTGGAATTTTCATTAGTAGAGGTACCTGCAAATTACACTATTAATAATACCGCCCTAAGGTCCAACACAGTGGTGAGAGATTTGAGAATGCAAGTTGATAGCAGCATCTACTTTGATCATCATGTGTCCACAGTGGTAAGGAAGGCCTTTTACATTGCACACCTCATAAGTAAGGCCATAGCATCCAAGACTAAGGATGTTATTATAGGATCATAGGAAGTTACTTGGCTATTGGCCCTGAGGCCCTTACAAGCCTAGCCATGTATTTAGCACATGTTCAAACAAGTCAGCACCTTATGACACTGTCCAGCAAGGACACAGGTGGAATTCCAAGGGTGTTTCCCATCCAGTTATCCAGGTTGCACTTAAAAAGGGTTAATGAAGTACTTTGCTTGATGTGCAGAGGGAGTCTATTTCACAAAAGGGGGAGTTTCTGGGACACAAATCTGTCCTGCCAACAAGTCCTATTGATGTCACAGACCAGGTTGAGGTCGCACAGGGGGGGGGGGTACTCGAGTGGAGCTTGACTTGTAAATATGCAGCAGTCCCATCAGGGCAGGGTCTGAGATTGCTTTGTATGCCAGACAGAGGTCATCTCTGAGGAGTCTGTAGGAGACTGAGTAGAGGGACACAGGGCCTTTAGCCTATCTGTGTTGGGTAGATGGTTGAGGCCCCAGATTCTACTGGTGAGAAACCTCTGTGGTCTCTCCAGCTGCTACATGTGCTTTGTGAGGTACATGCTGAAAGACACATTGTACTCAATAATGGGTCTTATAAGGGAAGAATACAGGGATGTTATAACCACCTTGTCCCTGGATGAGATACCCTTACTAATTAGGTGGGCAGTGTAGAAAGTGTTCCATACAAAAAGTCAGTTTGCTATCAACCTGAGTGCCCAAGTCCCTCACGACTGATTGCATGCTTAGAACCTTATTATCAATGTGATAATTTGTGGAGACATCACTCTCCCCAAAGGGAATTATGATGCATTTTTGGCATTCAGTTTGAGGCCATGTTTCTGGCACCAGTCATTTGTTTGGGTGAGACCCTCTTGGAGGATGTCCACATCACTAGGGGATTTGATGACAGCACACAGTTTGCAGTCAGCTGCAAACTTGGTCAGCCATATCCAACTGATTTTGGCCTGCACCTCAGAAAAGTATATCCCAAACAGCAGAGGCACCAAGCCCAATCCCTGGGGTACACTGCTCATTATGGTTCTACTGCTTGAGGTGGTTTCCCTATTTTGCCTAGGTGGGTTCTATCAGTGAGCCAGTTCACTACCCATCTAGTAATGTATGGATTTATGCCTAGTTGAGAAGATGATCAATTATACCCGAGTAGGAATAGTATCGAAGGCCTTGGCCAGGTCAAGGTAGGTGGTGTGTATCATCTTCCCCTCATCCATGGCCTTGGTGACTGTCTCAAAGTAGTCAACCAAATTTAACAGGCATGACCTCTCCTTGACAAAACCAAATTGTGTGGAAATGAGTGTCTGGAGGTCCTTGTTAATGAGGTCCATGATAATCCGCTCCATGGCCCTGCAGATCAGACTAGGTTAGGCTGATGGGTCTATAATTTCCTGGATTGGTGGACACTTGACCTTTGTGTAAAGGGATGACAGTGGCTCTCCTCTACTCGGCTGGGAAGAAGCCAGTACTCGGGCTTTGGTTGAATAGGGTGCCTAATTGTGCTGCACGTTCCTGCCCAAGTTCATGTAAGATGCAGCCTGGGATGTTATCAGGATGGGACCTGATAACATCCCAGGCTGTATTTTTGCCTTTGAAAGAGCAGTGATGATTTGCTCCCTAGAGATAAGGGGAGGGGGGCAGGTACTGGGTATACCTGTTTTACTGATCGGGGGCAGAGAGTGACATTTTCACTGAACCTGTCTGCCAGCAGGTTGGCTACATTTTCAGCTTTTGTGTATGTGATGTTCTTGACCAGCAGTTCTGAGCAGATCTAGGTGATTCCCTTGAGACTGCAGACATATGTGAAGAAGGCCTTATGATTGTCTTTAGTAGATGTTGCCAGTTTGGACACAAAGTTTGCTTTGGAGGATTTCACTAATGCTTTTATCTGCTTGTTCAGGCTAAGGAGAGATTGCTTCCAATTAGGCACCTGCTCCTTCTTGGTCCTGGAAAGCAATTTTTTTCCTTTTATTGCAGAGTTTATTTATTGCAGATGTCCACCAGACTGATTTACTCTTCCTTGAAGAGGATGATTTCATCTGTTTGGGTATTCCTGGTTCCATGTAGCTATATAAATGTTCATATAGTACTTTGGTGTAGGTTTGGACATATGTGCCAGTTCCTGCGCAGAGGAGGGGGCTGAGAAGTTGTTTATACCTTCCCTCAGGAAGTTGTAATCAGCTTTAGAGAAGTTTATTTGTTTGACCCTAGTTGGGGGGGGGGTGCATTTGGGGGAGATGGTGACTTTAAAAGTGACCACTTTGTGGTCTGATCTTACCAGGGATGATGACACTGTAGGGATGCTGCAGTGGTTACTCATGTTGGTTAATACCAAGTCCAAGATATTTTCACCTCTTGTGGGGGTGTCGACCAACTGGTCCAAGGCATTTGCACTGACAAAATCAGGGAATGTCTGGGCAGTTGTGTTTTGGCATGAGTATTTCCTCCAGTCTGTGGTTGGATAGTTAAAGTCACCCAAGATCAGGGTAAAGGGTTAAACCTTGATAGATTTGAGGAGGTCCAGATAGGTGGAGTGGGAACCTTGAGTCAAAATTGGAGGCCTATAGCTATCCATGATTTGAATAGGGGTCTTGTCAGTTGTTAACTGCACCTGAAGTGTTTCCTGTGCTTCATACTGTTTGACCAACCTGGAGGTGTGTACGTCTTTTATACATGTTGCATCTCCACCTGCTTTTGCTTTGCTGCCCACAGTTTGGGGTCTGAACATATGATAGGATGAGTAACCTGGCATGGCTGGGATGCTCTCCGCAGCTTGAACCAGGTTTTTGTGACTGCACAAATGTCAGCATCTTCCAGGGTTAAGAATGCTTGCAATGAGTGCAGTTTCATGTTTAGACTGCACTGTACTCATCACTCATAAGACCAATAATAGAGTACAATGTATGCTTTTGCATGTACCTCACCAGACACCTGCAGCAGCTGGAGCGACCCAAGAGGTTTCTCATCAAGAAAATTCAGAGACTTAAACATATGACCTATATGGACAGACTAATGGCCCTGTCACTGTACTCTATATCATATAGAGTGCTGAGAGGCAACTTGTGCCTGGCCTACAGAGCACTCTCGAACCCTGCCTTAATGGAAATGCTGCACCTCCACAAATCAAATGGGACAAGACTCACTCATTGTAAGGACCTTAACCTAAACTGCGACATCAACAGGACATGCTGGAGAGACAGATATGTCTCCCAGAGATTGACACTACTATGGAACAAAACTCCCAATTCACGTGAAACTGAGCTCATTAATAACCCTATTTAAGTGTAATTTGGATGTGAAACTGTAAAATTAACCTGGGAGTTTCAACTATGTCACTCTTAGACAGGTGCAACCAGTGCTGATCATGAATTTGCAAATATGGACTACATATCTTTGTCTATAAGGGAACAATAGTGCAACTTTTCTAGGCGTGAAAAGGCCATAGGGCCATTAGTCTAGTAACCTCCTATGAACCTAGGGTGATCATGGTAGTAGCCTCATATGAATCTATGAAGTTATGAACCTATGCAGGCCTGCCAGCATCTTGTTTCACATGTCCTGCTCATGTTATATACTATAAGTTCAGCTGCAGTCTTGCAAAAGTCAGACTTGTGCCACGGTACTTGCATTAAGTACTGTGTTCTGCAGTCTGTGTATAGGTAGAAGTTCTGTTCTCAATGCAGTCAACTGTGTGTGTGTGTGTGTGTGTGTGTGTGTGTGTGTGTGTGTGTGTGTGTGTGTGTGTGTGTGTGTGTGTGTGTGTGTGTGTGTTCTCTTGCTTGACATTACAGAGAGCCTTTAATTGCATCATGTGAGACACTGTTATTACCATATTCTCAACAGACACTGCTGATGTCATCAGCTATATCATATGTTTGGATATGGGGTCATCCTACCAGGCATAGTCAGACACTGGCATGGAGGCCAGGCAGACATCACCTCATCCTATACAAGACAACATACAGTGACATGGTTTTTAATCTAGCCAGATACATCATGGCATGGTTTGTTGGCCCTGTGTTATCTTGCTGAGAAAGCACTGTGGTCTCTCCAGCTGCTACATGTGTCTGTTGCAGTACATTCAAAAGAGACCATTATACTGTATTACTGTTCTGATGAGGTTTGACTACAGTGCTGTCATACAGTTTTATGATCTGAATATGATGGTGACTTATGATGTGCACTATACGTTTGTCCTGAAAATCATTAAAGAGAGAGGTTAGAAAGTAATGATATATACATTGCAGTTTTTGACTTCACAACCCTTACAAGAGCATTCACTATACAGTTGTGAAAGTTTCATGCTATCAACTGTCTAACTTTCTAAGGCCAATATAAGTCAAAGGTACAATGAGCAGTTTCAACAATACAAATGCAGACATACCAAGCACTAAAGTTACACACCCTAACCATCGGACACAGCTTTTGTGTTCCTGAATCCAAAAGGTAGAAAACATGGATATGGTACAGTTATCACCTGGACAGGGTGTTGTGTGGGGGAAGAGGAAGCCTAGTCTGACACAAAGGATCTGTGAGTGTGTATAAAAAGGAGAAGAAGGCAGACATTGGAATAAAGCAACAAACCGCCAGTGAGACAAAAATGAGTAACTGTTGAGTGTGTGTCTGTAGGGGCCCTCCAGGTGAAATTGGTGTGCGAGTGTCTGCACTAACAGAGCCAAGCTCTGTGCTTAGCTGTACATCTTGGTCTGTTGAACTGGTGTGAGCCATAAATTGTAGAGGTGGCAGTTCATTATTATCATCCCCAACCATGAGAACTGGCTCTGCTAGGAGTTGCACTGGCACCTCCATACCCAAGGTGAGATGCAGTGCTGTTACCTGAATGTGACCAATGTCTGCTGGATGAGCTCCCTTCATGGGGACATCTAGGACCACGGCCCCCATAGTCTGCCACTTCCAGGTGTGGACAGCACACTCCTTAATAGAGCAGTGGAAGTACTGCCGCTATGGGAGCGTGATCTGGCACAGCTACCTTGGTTGACAGCAGATGATGTGGCTGATTTACACCCAAGAGGATGCCATTCCCCTCCCAGCAGAGTGTACTCATTTCATGATGGACACTTCTCATTCTAAAGTGTCATTCATTCAATCACATGAATCAGCAACATGGCGGAGGAAGTCATGCATGTCAGGCTGTGCCACAACCACAATCCTGAGCATTTGTCTGGAGCACTTTTGGGAACATGCCTATGCTTCCATGACCGCCGTAAACATACATTGAGTGACATGGGAAGTGACACCTGCACCAGGTGGGGGAGGAACTGCAGGCATCCTCCAATAACCCCTGTCAATCCTCCTGTGTAGCATCTCACTCGCACTTTGGCTATAGCCAGACTCAACAGGCACTGAAGCCACAATAATGTCCTTGCCTGCCACCTGCCCAATATCTGTGGGCTCACTGGACTTGGTAGGCATAGGCCTACTGGCTGTGTCCAATAGAAATGCAGGGAATGGCTGCATGTCAATCTCAATGTCATATTCAACCTCTGCACCCCTGACTGTGCTTCACTTTGGCCAGCATCACCATCAGAGTCTGCTGACACACCGACATCAGGTGGCACAGAGCCCACACTCCCACTATCATGATCACCTGTTATAAAAAACAAGAAATACAGGAATAAATTAATACCTGCACTAATATAGCACAATATATGCTAACAGACTAACAGTACTGCCAGTATTACAGACAGTACAGCAATACACAGAATATTTCTTTAAATTGCTCAGCAGTATTGACATAAAAATGTTTACCTTACTATCTGCAGATGAGATGGTCTGTAGTCCAGATGGTCATGGAAGAAGGTTAAGCAAGAGGTAAAGGCAACATCATCACAATTAGTAGCAACACTTAATAGTAATAGGTGTCATAGGCATCAGCATCCAGGATCCTCCACCAGTTCCTGGATGCTATGCTCCAACATGCCATTCAGCACATATATTTCCCTATAGCTCTGAGGAGAGAGCCAGAAATGTACAACAGTTCTTCCAGGTACACACTACCCTGAAGTACCGGGTGCCATAGATTGCACTCATGTAGAAATTAAGGCACTACCTGGGGAACAGGATAATCTCTACATTAACAGAAAGGGCTACCACTCTATCAGCTGTCAAAGGCATGTGTACTGCCAAGGAAATTGTTTTGAACATGTGTGCTGCTAATCCTGACAGATACCATGACTAAGATATCTGGCACACCTCCCAACTCTACCAGATGTTTGCTAGGGGGTATATCCCACAGGCCATTTACTGGGGGATGCAGGCTATGCAATGGAACCATGGCTGATGACACCCATCAAAAATGCACACAAACCCACAGAATAACACCATCATGAGGCACACTCTCAAACCAGAAATGTCATAGAGCATGTGGTTGGGCTGCTTAAGTCAGGGTTCTGGCACCTAAATACATCTGCAGAACCCTTCAGTACAATCCATGGGCATGTACAGAAACCTTCAGAGTATGCTACATGGCATAATCCTGAGGAAACAGCTGTAGCAGTAGTATCAGCAAGGGGAAGGGGCATACATCTCACCACCAATGGCAACCACTTCACAAAAATAATTTTCTTTTAGGAGTATATTTTTCTCAAAACTCAGTGTTTTTACCACCACAAAGGAAGTATATATGGACATGCCTGTGATAAATATGGTTAGAAATTCCTTGTTTGTGTCTGTTAGCTAGATTTTGATGGTAATCGTGCCTGCTAATTTTAGAAAGGAGCAGTATTAGTATAGTGCACACTGCCACATATTTGTTGCATGCTGTTCTTTTAGATTTTTTAGTTCAAGTTTTAGTTTTCATAATCAAAACAGGAAGAGTATAATATTGTATAAGAAATAAGTCATGACAGGGTATGAAATATAGGATTTTAATTAATGTTCTGCAGTTAAGTCAGGAAATGAAAGGCTGTTCTTGACTGCTGGAATATCCTTAAAATCCTAACTTGTCCATACCCTGGGGTGACTAAATGCATTTATAAAATGGCTGTATTTAATTATTTTGAAGAGTAAGCTGAATGATTTCATCAGATTAATTACAAAAGGGAAATATACATTGATTTATTCTTTGCCATTTTATAAAGTGAAAGAACAAACAGTTGATAAAATGCTGTTCATATTGCAGGAAATGTAAAACAAATATATAATAAGGAAATCTATTTTATAGTAAATTCACACAAGTCATTGAAGTAATTAATAATTTGAAACTGAAATCACTCTAATAGATTATGTGGTTAGCCTTGAACTAAATCCAGCCTGGCATGACCGTATTGACATTATGAATGAACAAGACATTGAGTTGGCCATTGTATGTACCATGGTGATGGGATGCTTGCCAATTGTTAGTCACAGAAACAGACTTGCCAGTAAGTAAAGATCCCTGAGTGAATATTTTTCTGACTATATTAGTTGCTTTGGATCATGGTTGAAAAATTATGCAATCATACCTGGTATCTGTCTAATACTTTTGTGAATTTCTGCTCTAGCAGACACCACATTTTCTGAAAAAAGGCACTTCTGTGTATCCATAGGCTTCTGCATGAAATTAAACTCTCCATGTGAGTTCTCTGAGCTATGAATCTTCTACCTTCCTATTGTGCCCTCTCATTTTTACATATTGTTTTTATTAAATGTTATCATTTCTAATTAATCCCTTGAGGTAGCTTAATACTTTTATCAAGTGTTTGTTCCTCTGCTGTGAACCTCAGTACTAAATTTTGGAGCTGTGAGATAAAAATGTGAGCTGCATCAGCCCAGATCAGTGGCATAGAAGTGTAATGCTGTGTTTACGGTTGACATAATCTAAGTTCACTTAGCAGCTCAGGTACTAGAGAGGCTAGGTCAGAGAAGGTGAAAGTGAGATGCTGGCACCAGCTCTATCCTAGGGAGAAAGAGATAGTTACCTTCTGCTCCAAAGAATTCAGCAGGAGTGCCATTGTAGTGCTGGTAGCAGTTATAGGGTCAGGTGACTTTTGATGCATGGCAGGGTAGATAGTCCCTTTGTATGTGGAAGCATACATAAAGAAGTTCTCTGGAACCTGCATTTTTTCAGGAGAAGCCACTATCTACCATGATGAGAAAAGTTAGGCTTGAAAGGAAAAACCTTTAGACAAACAATGGCCTGCCAGTCATGGTTCTTGATTCACAAGGAGAACAGATGGGCTGATAAGTGGCTGCCCCATTTGGGGACCAAATGAGCTATAGTGGCCTTTCCCAGACTAGAAAACAAATAGGCTGCTATTCACCTTGGGGGTAGAATGGATGGGTCATTAGAGGGTTGCTTGAAAAAAACTTAAGTTGGGTGAGTGGAGTTATAAAAATGTATGAAGTAAATTTTGGTTGGTATTTTTTCTTTTGGGGGGGGGGGGATTTGGTAACATATTCTCCATGAAAGAAAACTTTGCCTCCTACACTCACCTACCAGTTATTCTTACCTTTGAGTTGCCACATCTTAGACATATAAAAATTCACATCAAACTTTTTTCTCGTAATTCTGTCCAAGAATTATGGCTTAGTATTGTTCTCATTTGAGAACACAGCTGCTTTATTTGATTTTCTATCTTTATAAAGGGCCTGGTACATGACTTTGTTGCTCCTTCTGGACTGCATCAATGTAGTTTTGCAGGAAGGTTTCCCAAAACTGCATTAGGCATTTTGAATTTGTTTTAAGTGTTTCTACAAAAATATTAAAACAAATTCTTAATTGCTGTGATCTGTGTATGGTAAGTAATGTAGTAACTAACCCAAATTTTTCAAATTCTTATGTTAAGTCTTGCACATTATAACCCATTCCCAAATGATGAAAGTCAAATAGTATTGTCTACCCTAATACACATTATTAAATGAGGTAAGTCAATTTTGAAAGAAAAAAGTTATTTTTTTAGGTATCTACATATATATATATATATAAATATATATAAATATATATATATATATATATATATATATATATATATATATATATATATGGGTCTATTCAAAACATCAAAAGCCCACAATATCGAGGATGAAATCATCAAGCAAAAGCATCGCAACCTCACTTCAATGAACAACCGGATCATTGAATCCATTCCTAGGGTAATTAACCACTCATACCACAACTAACAAAAATGAAACAGTACCTTCCCCAACCCGCCCAGGTGGAGGATATGTCCTCAAAACCCACCCAGGTGGGAGGGGCTGCACCCTCCCAACTAACTATACCAACTCCAAGATTGTACTTCAGTTGGGAAAAGGGCAAACTCCACCTTGTTGGCCAACAGGTTACTTAACGTGGGAATGTATTCGCCAATCCGTTCATTCGCTGAAGTGAGGTTTCGATGCTTTCATCGTGATGATTTAGTCCTCGATATTGTGGGCTTTAGATGATTTTGGGTAGACCCATATATATTTATATATATATATATATATATATATATATATATATATATATATATATATATATATATACGTATATAAAATATTACTGTTTTCCCCGCCACAGTACTTTGCACGCTACACTTTGTTCATTGCTCCAGTTTCATTATGTAAGCCTCTTCCTGACACTAGTTTTTGTATTGTTGCCTGTGGCTGCTGTCATGCCTTGAAAGGTCTTTAGACCAGTGTACTTAGCTGGTTAACAAATGAAAAAATAAATTAATAAATAAATACATACATATACACACACACACACACACACACACACACACACACACACACACAC
>NC_056735.1:278838340-278843340 GCF_019279795.1 Protopterus annectens | reverse complement strand
TCTCACAATGTTTTACATAGGTACTTCTCACAACCATATGTCTTGTTCTATCAGGTGTTTGTCCTGAAAACTTTACATTGTTGGCTGTCCTCCCTGACTATTTACCTAGAACCAACATCTTAAATTGTTGGCTTAGGGTACTATGTCAGAATCACCTTAGCCCATGTGTCAGCTGTCTGAGAGGAAGATGATTAAGAAATTTCTATCAGATTCTTCTGCTGTACCACCTCCACCAGATGTCACTCTCAAGGATCATGAAAACCCAGAAGACCGCCTGGTTATTCAGTCGTATTTCTCTGCCATGAGCAGTTCGAAGATTGGCATGGACCTGGCTTCTTGCATGTCCCTGGAGGCCCTACAGACATCCATTTTGGATGTTTAGGGGTAGCCACATCTGATTATATCCAAAGGGCCTAGGAGTGTTCTGCAAATTTAGGTTCAGGTGGAGATTTCCGCTATGCTTATCTGGTGTAGACAGGCGTCTGAGCCTCCTAAAATATTTAGCAATGATGTCCCTTTGAAAAACAAGCAGAAGACTAAGCATATTTCTCCTGCTCCTAAGGATTCTCAACGTGAATGGAAGGATTTTGCACAGGCATTGTTCATTGACCTTATGGCTTTGAAGCCTCCTCAAGGGATATCTGTTTCTGCTCCCCCTTGATCTTCTACTCTTCTTAAGAGGCCTAGGGAGCAGGTTTCATCTGATGAGGAATCTTTGGCCTGTTCCTCCCAGATTCTCTCTCCCTTAGATTATTGTTCAGATGAAGAGGATTCTATTAGCTCTTATTCTCCTTTTGAGGAGATATCCTTTGGGGATACTGTTTCCTTTAGGACAGATTTTTTTAAGTGGGATTGTGCCCAAGTTTCTGATGTCCAAAGGAAGTATGAACTCCTTCAAATGAAGTCTCCCAAGCCTTCTGCTGTTCCTTCTGTTCTTGCTGCCTTGTTGGATACTTTTTTCTGCAGCTTCTCAGGTTCCTGATTCCCAGCCCCCTGCTCCTAAAAATGATGGGTTTTACAAGGTGTCTGATGATTGCAAATTTCTTTACAAATGTTTTTCAGCTGACCCTTCTGTTATTTCTGTCTTTGGATAAACCCTCTAAGCTTTTGCCTTCTGTTAATCTGCTCTACTCTAACAAGCAGAGCAGAACTATGGAAATGTTGAGTAAGAGAGTGTATACTGCTGCTACTATGGCCTTCTGGGCTGTCAGTTAGCAGACCCATATGTCCAGGTAAACTTTGGCTCCTCTCTCTCAGGCTTTTCAGATTATTTCAAATATTCCTGATTCTGAGGGGAAGGTTTTTGCCCTCTCTTTGTTAGGGTCCTCTTTTCAAGTGGCTCACTTTTCCATTAAATGTAGTTATGATGCAGCTGATGTCTCATCTAAAGCTGCTGCCTTTGGCTGTGTATTGAGGAGGTACTCCTGGCTTCACCTTTAGCCTTTGCCTGATGATGTCGAGGCCAAGCTGATAGATTCTCCTCTTGACAATAAAAATCTCTTTGGTTCTGTGGCTGTTGAACTTTATAAATCTCTTCAGGAAAAGGCTAAGGCTATGCAGGAGTTGAAACATATTTTTGTTTCCAGTTTCCAAATTTCATAGAAATTACCCTACCAATTCTGCCTTTGTTCATAAACAGTCTTGCCATCCTCCTAAGGGTAAAAAGAGTACTAGAAAAACTCCTACTACTAAGTCTACTCAGACTCCTACAGTTCAGAAGCCTCCTTTTTCAGACAAGCCAGGATCTCACTGTCTTCTTTCCTCCCTCCTCAGCCAATTTCCTCTTTCTCCATCTTTAACTGTCCCTTCCAAATTGGTTATAGATTTCTCAGGACTCTTGGGTTCTTTCCATTATTCATCAGAGGTATTACATGGTTTGGAAATCCCCTACCCCTTTTTGGGCTTTCCTCAACATCCTCAGGAAAAGCTGCCCTTTTTTCTGGATGTTCTTCAGAGCCCTTTGTCTCAAGGAACCATCCAAGCAGTTTCAACTTCTCAAAAGGGGAAGGGATTTAATTCCAGAATGTTTCTGGTTCCCAGGAATGAAGTCACCTGGATACTCATTCTGGATATGTCCCAGCTCAACACCTTTCTTGAAGGTTCCTTCCTATCGAATGTTGTCCCTTCAAACCTTGTTTCCTCCTCTTCTTTCTCATGCTTTCCAAGTCTCTCTGTATCTCAAGGATGCCTGTTTCCATGTTCCTATTCCTCCCCTTTTCAGGAATTTTTTACGTTTCTCTGTTGCTTACTTGCATTTTCAGTTCTCTGTTTTACCCTTTGGCCTCCATGCTGCCCCACAGGTCTTCACCAAATGACTTGCTCCTGTGATTGCTTTCTGTAGGCTGAGGGGAATACAGATCTGTCCTTATCTGGATGACCTCCTCATTCAGGCTTCCTCTCCAGAAATTTTGCTTCAGCATTTTCACTATACTACTTGTCTTCCACAAAGCCTAGAGTTTACAGTCAACTCCAGAAATCCTTCCTGACTCCTTTTCAGGAACATGTTTTTCTAGGCTACAGGCCCAGACCATTCCAATGCTGGCATCCCTGCTTCCTCCCAAGGCTTTGACTCTAATTGCATTCTTTCAATCCCTTCTTCCTCTGGCCTCCATTACAGCCAGAAAGTTCATAAGGGTCACATGTCCTCCACCATTCGTAGTCTTCCTCTGGCCAGACTCCATATGAGAAAGATTCACTGGTTCCTAAAGTCAGTCTGGCTTCAACATTCTCATCCTTTAGACTTTTCAATTCCTCATCTTTCATTTTTCAAGATAGACCTTCAGTGGTAGATTCATCAACTGTCCTTCAACCCAGGACTTCCTTTTTAGCCCTCAGTCCCCTCTCAGAAACTCTTTTTGGATGCCTCAGGTGCAGGGAGAGGAGTTTCCTTTGGCCCTGTGAAGGTTCAGGCCTTTAGTCTCTTCATCAAAGGAGAAGGATCATATTAGTATCAGAGATGAGAGCTCTTCTCCTAGCTCTTCAGGCCTTCCATTCTGTTTTTCTTCCAGGGCCCCTCAAAATTTTCATGGACAATACCACAGTGATGTGGTGCAGGGAACAGTCTTACCTCATGCACAGACTAGCTTTTTAGGTTTGGGATCTAGCTGTCCAGTATCAGGTGACTCTTCAGGCTGTTTGTATTCCTTCATATCTGAACTTTGTGGCAGACTGTCTGAGCAGGTCCATAACACTGACTCAAGGGTGGATGCTTCACAGAGATGTGTTTCTGGAAATTGTACACCAGTTGAGTACTCCTCAGATAGATCTTTTTGCCTCCCCTATGAACAGGCAACTTCCTCTGTTTTGCACCAAAGTCCCATGTCCTGCAGCATGGAAGGTGGATTCCTTATCTTTCTCCTGGAAGGGATTTTTTTTTATGACTTCCCTCCACTTTGTCTCATACTGAGAGTCTTGTTCAAGATAGAATAAGACACTTTCCAAAATCTTGTTGATGACTCCCTTTTGGCCCAGACAGCATTGGTACCTCTTCCTCTGCGTTTATCATTTATCATCACAAGTTGCCTCACTGAGTAGACCTACTCACACAGAACAAGGAGTCTCTCATCCATCCCCACTTGCCCACTTTTCAACTGATGCTGTGAGTGATGGGGTTTTGATCCCTTGTAGATACCTTTTTTTTTCTGAGGACGTGCTTAGGGTTCTGCAGGAGGCCAGGAAACCCACTACCAGGAAATCTTATTTGTCCAGATGGAAGAGATTTTCTTTTTGATATCTTGCCTATAACCTGGATCTACTTTCTGTGGAAGTTTCTTTGGTTCTGTCCTATTAAAATGAGTTGCTCAATGTTGGGTCGCATACTCTTCTGTTAAAACCTACCTCTCAGACATTTCTGCTCGTCTGCCTTTGACTCCTCATTTGGCTTTTAGATTCGAGACCAAACAATTCTTTAAAGGTGTCATTCATATTAGGCCCCCAAGGAAGTCTATTCCTCCATCTTGGGACCTTAATTTGTCTTTCAAAAATTGACTCAGGCTTCTTTTGAGCCAACAGCTTCAGCTCCTTTACAGCATTGTTCTTGGAAGACAGTTCTTCTTTTGGTCCTTACCTCAGCCAGATGGGTGTCTGAGCTGCAGAACCTTAAGACTGTTCCACCTTTCTTAGTTTTTCATTTGGACTGGGTGTCTTTTTTGTACTACTCCTTCTTTTATGCCCAAGGTGGTTCATGAGTTGTCTCTTAATCAGTCTATTCATTTGCCCACTTTTTTCCTTTCTCCACAGTCGGCTAGTGAGAAGTTTCTTCACACCTGGATTTGCATAGATAACTTGGATATTATTTGGATAAAACTAAAGCCATTTGTATGTAGATCCAAGGAACTTTTTGTTTCCTTTTATTCTAGGTATTTGGGTTTGGCTGTTTCTAAGCAAAATATTTCTTCATGGATATGTAAGGTCATTTCCTTTGGTTACTGATTCACTGGAAAAGTCTTTATTTTTCTGTTAAGGCTCATTCTGCCAGGGCTGTGGCTTCTTCTGGTGCTTTTTTCAAAGGACTGGATACCAACAGCATCTTGGAGGTCACATCTTGGACTTCTATGCATACTTTTACCAGGCACTATAAGTTGGATGTGGTTTCCAGGGCTAGAGCTGGATTTGCCAGGGCTATCCCTAATGGCTTTCTTGAAGGCTCTGCTGGACCATCCTCCTCCCACCTATGCTCCTGAGCTTTTGTACTCTCCCTACTGTAAGAAATACTGCAACAGTGATATAGTACAGTTGTGTAAAATCTTACCATAACAGTAGATGTCCTTTGTTTCACTGTTGCAGTATTCACTCCTTGCCTCCTCCCCGTTTCTTTCTCCTTCTGGATGCACATGGTCCTCTTTTCTCCCTGAACTGTTGTTCCTCCTCCAACTTTTCAGTTCTGTGGATGGTACATGCTTATCTCCTCTTTATGCCATACATCTTGCACTGGGAACATATGTGTGACATATGACATCCTTATTACAATGTAAGGCTTTGGTATATTGGCCGGACATTGG
>NC_056735.1:278380840-278455840 GCF_019279795.1 Protopterus annectens | reverse complement strand
TTCCAGTAAATGGATAATTTTATCGGAGATCCACCAGACATAAGAGAGAGAGGAACATATGGGTGGGATGAGGGAGTATTTGTGGTGGTATTTGCACATATGGGGAGATCCCTAAGTGTCTGTGGGAAATCATCTGTAGACCAGATAAAGGTAGTACTTATAGAAATGTAAGACATTTTACATCCTGTCAAGTTATTGATTTCCTTTCATGGGATTGTATTTAAGAGTTTTGGAAGTCTATCATGGAATGACCTTTGTGTCTTATAATGTTTTTTTTGGCTAGGTTCCTTAGATTTGTATGCTGATCATTGTTTTCTGGAGTGGGATTAAATTTCTAGGCATGCCAAGATTCATCCCAGAGACTGAAGAAGGATTTTAACTCATGGCTTAGCCACTTGTGGGGTTTGGAATAAGAAAGTCTAGAGATTAAGGGAAAGTGTCTGTCTTATAGACTGAGAGAGAATTTGTGTAAGGAGTTCAGTTGCTTTGTTAGGATCTCCGGTGTTTAGAATAGGGGTCCAGTCATAGGAAGAGAGAGTGGAAGATAGTTTTGCAATACTTACAGTGGATTTATAGCTGAAGGAGATTCATTTTGTTTTTGTTTTGGGAGAAGGGCGAAGGGAATAACATGGAAAAATTGATGGGGATAGTGTGTGTGTGTGTGTGGGTGGGTGGGTGTGTCTGTGTGTACACCTGTACCTGTGTGTGTGTATGTACCTGTACCTGTGTGTGTGTGTGTGTGTGTGTGTGTGTGTGTGTGTGTGTGTGTGTGTGTGTGTGTGTGTGTGTACACCTGTACCTGTGTGTGTGTATGTGTGTGTGTGTGTGTGTGTGTGTGTGTGTGTGTGTGTGTGTGTATACCATTATTATTATTGTTATTATTATTAGCAGTAGTAGTATTCTTATCACACATCTTGTATTTTATCCACCCAGTTTCAGTACAGTCTACTAACACTTGACACTAAACAACCTAATACTCAAGTCCCCAGTAAATACAGATCCTATCTAATAGGTCATTTACCCATATGCTCATTAGAAAACGTTTTTTTTTTTTTTTTCAGACTAGTTGTCAAGTCTTTGTGTACCCCATTCCCCTTTATTCTCTTATTTGCTGCACCTTAGACAACAGTCAGCAACCAGATACTAAAAAAAAATACTTGCTTTTTAAATTAACATTCCTGCCCCTCGGTCACTGCTGCAATACACTCCATGTGTGCTCGCCACTCGCTTGAGTGTTTCTTTCAGGTTTCCCCCTTCTACAGCTCCAGTTAGACTGAGGAACATACCACCCAAAGAAGAAATCCTGGGATATTCTGAAAAATAACCCCCTACATCTGTGTCTCATGCAGGTATTTTTTTCTTGGGTTTCCCCCTTGTACAGCTCCATTTAGACTGAAGAACATACTTCCCAAAGAAGAAATCCAGGGATATTCTGAAAAATAACCCCCTCCATCTGCGTCTCGCTTGGGTATTTTTCTCGTGGGTTTCCCCCTTCTACAGCTCCATTTAGACTGAGGAACATACCTTCCAAAGCAGAAATCCAGGGATATTCTGAAAAATAACCCCCTCCATATGTATCTCGCTTGGATATTTTTCTCTCGGGTTTCCCTCTTCTACAGCTCCATTTAGTCTGAGGAACATACTTTCCCAAGAAGAAATCCAGGGATATTCTGAAAAATAACCCCCTCCATCTGCATCTCTCTCTCAGGTATTTTTCTCTTGTGTTTCCCCCTTCTACAGCTCCATTTAGACTGAGGAACATACCTCCCAAAGAAGAAATCCAGGGATATTCTGAAAAATAACCTCCTCTTCCTGCATGTATGTGCGATACTCTTTGTTAAAGCTTATTTTTTAAGATGTTTGTATTGCTAACCCACAGTGTGCACACTAGCAGTTTGCAGCAGTCCCTTTTCCCAACTCTCTCCCCACCAGCCACTTCACTCCCTATAATAGGTAGATTCTGCATTTTACTTTTCTCAGGAATGCCACTAGGTGGCGATATATTCCCATTCATTGTATTAGGCAATTTTCAATACTTTTTTCTTGCAGCTCTAAGGCCTGTTATCCTTTCCCATTGTTTTTTGCACAATTGTGTCACCTGTTCATTTCTCCTGGAATTAGACCAAACCTTAACTCATGCATAATATACCTCCGAGGTTGTCAGTACTTTTGAGTGCTCGAGAGTGCCTGTATCACTTGATTGTTTTTGTTGGTCTCTTCTGCTCCTTCCACCTTTTCAGCATTGTCTCCCTTTGGATATTTCCCCCACCTCCACTCATTTCACTTTGTCCCCTCCCCCTCTCCTCAGCACCGTCTCCCTTTGGATATTTTCCCCACCTCACTCATTTCACTCTGTCCCCTCCCCCTCTCCTCAGCACCGTCTCCCTTTGGATATTTTCCCCACCTCCACTTATTTCACTCAGTCCCCCTCTCCTCTCCTTCTCCTTGCTCTCTCTACGTCTATATCTAGTGGTGTTGCCTGTGGTGCCATTTCTTTTTAAATTAACATTCCTGCCCCTCAGTCACTGCTGTAATACACTGTGTGTGTGCTCGCCGGTAAGTTACAGTGCCTGATTACTTTTGTATGCGCTAAACTGCTTTGTATAATGTATTTTGGTCTTATTTCTTTGTAGTTACAGTTACTGTTGCCAGGTCTTATTGTTTGCTCTGTGCCTGACTTGCTCCACTTTTGTTGTATCCCCATCTGTTTTTACTATTCAGTTACAAATGTAAGCTTGCTAAATGGTTTTTGCTTGAAATTCCCATCCCTGTGGTACTTGCTAAACAAAGTAAAATGAAAAAGGATGTCCAAACAGCCACTCGCAAAGTTCTTCTTTAATGTTAAAAAGTTTATTATAACTCCACACATTTTCATCACTCTATTAGAGTAACGTCTTCAGAAGCAAATGAACTACAAAATTGCAGTTTGTTTAAAAACGGCCGCACTAGATAACATGTGATTGCTCTGGCCAATCATTAATCTCTAAATGATGAAAGCAATAGTCTCTAAGTAATGAAAACAATTAATTTCTGAATGTATACTTAATAATTTAATTAACTTGTTAAGGTTGCATTCTAGCCCTGAACTTGTTTTCATTACTTAGAGACTATTGCTTTCATCATTTAGAGATTATTGATTGGCCGGCGCAATCACATGTTATCTAGCTTGGCCATTTTTAAACAAACTGTAATTTTGTGGTTCATTTGTTTCTGAAGAAGTTACTCAAATAGAGTGACGAAAACGTGTGGAGTTATAATAAACTTTTTAACGTTAAAAAGAACTTTGCGAGTGGCTGTTTGGACATCCTTTTTCATTTTACTTTCTTTGTTTACTTGGTTTTTGCTTTTTCATTTGTACTTGCTAAACAGTGTGTGAACTCTCTACCTGTGCACAACCTGGTCAAAACTTCCCTAATTAGTTTGCTTTCCTAATGTGTATGAACGTCTAAATGTGATAACTCACATGCTGCTGTGTGGCAAACACTTACCAGCATACTATATCCTTACCCACATCCTCCCAGGTCAGAGCCTGCTCATCTAAGCTCACTCTTAAATGTGTGTGGGCATTTTATGTATTTAGTCTCTGCTATTTGGCATTTCTGCTTTGCTACCTGACCTAATTCCTACAATTTACAGTTTAATAGCACACCATATTTTCAACGGATTCACTATACAATTTCGAAATACTGAAATATCGAATTTCAGTTTTTCAAGACTGAATAGTAGAAAACCCACATACCCGAAAACCCAAAATCATGAAAAGCACAATCGCCACCATTCAAACACACACACACACACACACACACACACACACACACACACACACACACACACACACACACACACCAGCACATAAGCACACACGCATACACCTACCTAACTACACTAAAACAAACATAACAACACACACAAACACACCTAACATACCTATAAGCAGGGGGCAAGCCCCTGCACCCCATATGGGGCTGCACCCACACCCCTACTTATATATTCTAACCGAGTGCACTAAACACACAAACACACAAAAAACACACACACACACACACACACACACACACACACCCACACACACTAAAATCCCTACCCAATACCCTCACACACACACCACTTACCTGAAACCCCAGATAAATCCACAAACTGCACCACACATCACGAACGCAACACCAGGATAGCGAATTCAACATTTGCGGAGTCGACGCTTCCGCATTCGGCATAGTGCAGTTTTGCGTAATTGCACTTTCCACTATTCAGTCTTGATGTACTGAAATTCGACATTTCAGTACGTCGAGATTGTCTAGTGAATCCATTTTCAACAGCATGTAATGCTGAGAGTGTGTCCAGCAGTGCCTTCCTCCCATATAGTGTATTGTAAAATATATTTCAGCCCTGCTGTGATACCACTAACTCAAAGGGCCCTGGTATTACTAAATGATTCAGTCTGACCACCCCTATTAATATAACAGAAGTCTGAGAAATACAGATAGCCCCAGTACATACAGGATCTAAACATAGTACCACCAATCACTTAATGTATTGTCCCCCTGACTAGCTCTTGCAACTAGTGTGGTCAAAGGGAGATATACAGTATATTTTCTACACTAATGCCTTATGTATGCAGTTCTTCTGCTGTGGTCACTTCTGGCCATAAAATGCATTAGCTCCTGCTGTAGTCTGTTACCTGCAAAGCGAATAAGCTGCTGTTGTCACTTCTTATAGAGCAACTTCTATTTATGTATGTTGATTGTATAGTGAATAAGTTCCTGTTGTTGTTAGTTCTCCTAGAGCAACTCAGTTTTGCATTTGCACCCATTGCCTATTGAATTGCATTTAACTGTGCTGCTTCCATCTAATGCTTTTATTTCTCCCTGGAACTGCTTTCATATTTCCATTCTGAACTGTCTTTCCCCCTTCTTTTGTGCTGTACTTATCACATGTAATCTGATCTCTCCAGCCTATCCTATTACTGCCTCTATATATTAAAGTACTTCTCTCTCTTTTCAGCTCGCTCGGGTATTTTTCTCTCAGGTTTCCCCCTTCTACAGCTACATTTAGACTGAGGAACATGTCTCCCAAAGAAGAAATCCAGGGATATTCTGAAAAACAATCCCCTCCTTCTGTGTGTATGTGCAATACTCTTTGTTAAAACTTATTTTTTTAAGGTGTTTGCATTGCTAACCCACAGTGTGCACACTAGCAGTTCTGCAGCAGTCCCTTTTAACAACTCTCTCCCCACTACCACTTCACTTCCTGTAATAGGTAGATTCTGCATTTACTTTTCTCAGGAACGCCACTAGGTGGTGATGATACCAGTGACAAGTGGAGTACCACAGGATTCAGTCCTGGGACCGCTCCTGTTTGGTATCTACTTCTCTGAAGTACGGGCTAACACAGAAGGCCTCTTGCTAACAAAGTTCACAGATGACTGCAAACCAGGAACCATAGTTGAGTCCCCAAATGATGTGGAAATCCTATAGAAGGACCACACTAAGACAGATGCCTGGTGTCAGAGCCATGATCTCAAGCTCAATGCCAAAAAGTGCATTGTCATCCCCTTTGGTAGAAACTCTGTACCCATGAACTACTACATAGACAGCAGTCTACTTAACACCAAATGTGTGATAAGAGACCTTGGGACCCAGGTGGACAGTAGTCTGTCCTTTTATAGTCACATCGCCACAGTAGTCAGGTAGTCCTACGTGGCACACCTCATCATAAAAGGGGTCTCATCCAGGAAAAAAAAAAGGTCATTGTTCCCCTCTACTCGACACTCATTAGACCCATTATAGAGTACAATGTCCCTTTTGGAATGTACCTCACAAGACATCTGCAGCAACTGGAAAGGCCATAGAAGTGCCTCACAAAGAGGATTACTGGCCTCAAACAGATGCCCTACACTGATTGTCTCAAAAATCTCCAGCTTTACTCCGTAGCATATTGCCTACTCCGAGGTGATCTTTGCCTAACATATAAAGCTATGTCAATCCCAGAGTTGTTGGACATGCTACACCTAAAGAAATCCCAATCCCTCCGAGCTACATGGTCTAGGGACCTAAACCTTGTCAGTACAATAAACAGGACATGCTTGAGGAATAGATTCCTGTCCCAGGGACTTCCCATACTCTGAAACAGGCTACCCATCTATGTCAAAAAAAGTTCATAAGCACTCCAAGAAAAATCTTGATGAGTGGATGGGAAATAGGAAGTACACTGCGGAGATCATTTCTGTGTCTCTGCTCGACAGTGGCACAGGAAAATAACTTTCTTGGGTGGCATAAGCCACGGAACCTTGTTGGCTAGGCTTACATAGGCCCTCGGGCCGATAGCCTAGTACCTACCTATGAACCTATGAACCTGTATATTGCCACTCATTGTATTAGGCAATTTTCAATACTTTTTCCCTGCTCCCTGCAGCTTTAAGACCTCTTGTCCTTTCCCATTGTTTTTTGCATGATTGTGTCACCTGTTCAATTCTCCTTGAATTAGACCAAACCTTAGCTCATACATAACATACCTCCAAGCTTGTCAGTACATTTGAGTGCTCAAGAGTGCCTGTATCACTGATTGTTTTTGTTAGTCTCTTCTGTTCCTTCCTCCTTCTCAGCTCTGCCCACTCAAGTTCACCCTCCAGGCTCACTCTGCTCCCCTACCCTCTCCCCAATTCTCACCCGCCCCAGTGCCTCTACACTTATAACTCCAAAACCACACCCTCTCTAGCATTCAGCCTATCTGAACAATTTCCACCCAGCTCCTCATCCACTAACCCTTCCTGCTTCCACTACCCACACCTCTCCCCTTACCTATTCTTACCTTCCCTCCTTCCCATTCTTACTACCAAAGACCTCATAACACTTTACCTTCTGCTAATTCCTTTTCCCCTCTGCACATCCTCACTGCATACTATAATCTTACACTACCATGCAAATCAAACCTACACATACTCAACCATCAATATGTCTACCTTTCCTCCTGTACTGCCATCTCTATCTTACCAGACTAACCAGACTACCTGACTTTTCTTACTCCTCTCTTTTTCTTACAACTTCAATACATGCCTTCAAAGAACCTCACTTCTCAACTTGTACCTCTCCTCAGCTCTATTACGATAATGACTCTCTCCTCTTTACTAGAAAGATTCTTCCTGATATCTGTAATGCAGTCCCAATCCCGCACAATCCATGCCTCTCCAGCTACCCTGTTCTCAACTCCAACTCCAAAGAATCTAAAGACCTTGCCTCTTTCCTACTCCAACTAATCACTATCCTCCTCTCTGGAGACATGCATCCTAATCCCGGACACTCAGACAATCATGTTTCCAACCTAACTTGTCTTCCTCACTCTCTCACCATAAATCTCTCCATTTGCTACCATTAACACCCAAAGTTTATGCAACAAACTTCCTACCCTTCATGTCTGGCTATCCCATTACCACCCTGGCATTCTCTCTATCACTGAAACATGGACAAAACCCCACATAAAAGATTCTGAAAATTCCTCCCAAATACAAGATCACAAGAAATGACAGAACACTAAAGAAAGGTGGTGAAGTAGCCCTACTTTTCTCCTCCTCCCTAACAGTGACACCCTTTACCAAGCCTATATCCCAATTCACAACAGCTGAACTAACCCTGGCCTTCCTAAAAAATAATAACCATAAAAACATATGTATAGCTGCTCTATATATTCCACCAGGAAATAACCTCCCCATTCTTGAAGATATCCTCTCTTGGTTCTCATCCAATATAAACAATGAAACAATACTCCTAGGTGACATAAATATAAACTGGGCTTCTATTCAATCACCTACATCACCTCAGAATATAAACCTATACAACTACACCCAAATAATTACCTCTCCTACCAGATTTAATAAAGATATCAGCTCTGGTAGTATTCTGGACTGGATATTAGTTTCTCACCCCAACTCCATTTCTGACAACGACACCCTACCCGACTCCATCAGTGATCATCTCCCTGCCTTTGCTCGTCACTCACCATCCTCCCTTCATCTTCACCACAACTACATAACAACTCATACCCTAAAAAACTTCAACCCTCTAGTGTTCTCTGATTCACTAAAACATATATACTGGAACCCTGTAAAAACGCTCCCTCTTGATGATGCTGTTACATACTTCAATATTACATTCAATGACCTACTAGATAGCTTCGCTCTCCCCAAAACTAAAAGAATCAAAACCAAGTCTACCCCTTGGATAACTAAAGCAACTATTACACCCATGCTTCTCAGAGATAACTCTTAGAAGTATTACCATAAATATAAAACACCTAACACCCTTATTGAGTATAAGCAACTTTGTAATAAAGTGGAAAAACAAATTGCTTTAGACCAAAAGTCTTACTACTCAAAGCTTCAAAACAATCATAGATCCAACCCCCAAAAAATTTGGAACATTATATCTGCTCTCCTGTCTCCTGGCAAAAAAAAAGACAATCCCTGCCCTGCCCCTAACTCTCCAGGTCATATCATATCATAGCTACCCAATTCAACTCTTTCTTTATGGATTCAATAGCCAAGTTCACCACATCATTCTCCAATAACACTTATACTCCACCCTTAACTTAACAATTCAACTCTTTCTTTATGGATTCAATAGCCAAGTTCACCACATCATTCTCCAATAACACTTATACTCCACCCTTAACTCTAGTCCCACTGATATCAACGCTACTCATCTCCCCCCTTTACCATACAACCTGCCTACCTGTCTCTCTACACACACCATAAAAAACTTCTACTAAAACCATGCTCTCATGCATCAGACAACCTTCCATCTAACTTTCTCAAGCTAGCTGCAGATGCCATAGCCCTTCCCATCACCATACATATCAACCATTCAATCCAAGAATCCTATACATCCCTCCTCTGGCAGAAAGAGTTCATCATTCCCCTCCACAAAGGAGGAAACAATACTGAAATCTCCAACTTCCGTCCTATAGCCATCCTGTTCCCTATCTCAAAAGTCCTTGAAAAATGCGTACACTTGCAACTCCTTCCCTACCTCCTAGAAGCCCAGTTTATATTTACATCACCTAGACTTCCCATACATGTCAAACAGAGCACCTCACTGGCCCTCTTCAAGAGAAACCTTGATGAGTGGATGGGAAATAGAAAATTCACCCATGGATCACTCCAGTGGCTCTAGTTGACAGAGGCACTGGGAACTAAGGTCGCGTGGCATGATGTCAGGGTAATCCTAAGGGCTAAGTTTGTAAAACCTCTAGGGTCATTAGCCTAGTACACACCTATGAACGTCTTTCTCCAACTCAACATGGATTTAGGCCTGGACATAGTACCACTGCCCTGCTCTCCTTCCTTGACATCATCAACCACGTCCGAGACTCTGGCAACATTGTATCTACCCTTCTCCTAGACTTATCAGAGGCCTTCGATACTGTTTCCCACAAACTTCTCTTGTCCAAACTCTCTCTCTTCTCAATCTCTTCCCCTCCTCTATTAACTGGATTTCCAGTTACCTTTCTAATAGACAACAAGCTGTCAAGTGTAACAATAGTACCTCTTCCTTCCTTCACACTCTAAGAGGAGTTCCACAAGGCTCAATGCTGGGTCCCTTACTTTTTAACATCTTCATTAATAATTTTCATTAGTGCATTCCTAATACTAAACTTGTCCAATACGTGGATGATTCCACCATAAATATGGTATGCTCAGTCCCTCCCCAAACTCAAGCAATTAACACAAGATGCCTTCTCTGCACTGAGTCTTGGCTGCTGAATAATCACCTTGCTCTCAATGCATCCATAGCCAAAATCATAATTTTTACCCCATCTAAAAATGCCTCTGTTAATAAAAATTCCATCTCCATAGTCAGTCAGAATAATATTTACATTGAAATCGTCTCCCATACAAAACTTCTAGGCATTATCATTCATGAACATTTAAAGTTTGACATTCATATACAAACTAGTATTAACAAAACACACCAAAAGCTCAGAATGCTGTATCGTCACAGCCATTATCTCACTCCCTCATCTAAATGTATAGTCTCTTGTATGGAGCCCCTCTTCTCACCAACCTTCAATCCTCCCTAAAGTCAAAACTGTTATCCTGCTACAATAAAATCTCTAAGTTTGCTACCGGGACCAAATCCTCCTCCCACCACTGTGATGCACTCCACTCCTTGAACTGTCTGGTACTCCCCCACTATCCCTGTTACATTCAATTGCTAACTGTTCACAAACTCATTTTCAAACCCACTAACTGCCCTTCCCTCTCCTCCTTACTCACCTTGCATCATCCCGACAGACTACTCAGGTCCAGTAACCAGAACCTCCTAGAAGTGTACAAACCCTTATGCTCACCTGGGCAATTTCTCTTGTTTTTCTCCATTGCTCGTCTATGGAATTCACCCCCCCCCGCATTTGAATCACCCAGAACCACTCCACCTGCAAGACCATGCCCCATTCCCATCTCTCTTCTCACTAGGAATGCTCATGCTCTCACCCCACCTGACTCCCTCTATTCATTTCATTTCCACTCCCTCCCCCTTTTTTCCTTTCTCATAACTCAACCTATTCACCTCTCACTGTTCTACTCTACTCCTCTAATTCTTCCTACCTCTCACCTCATGAAACTTTGGGTGTAGTGTATAAATGCCTGCACTCCAAATTATACTTATTATGTTACTACACCTTCCTCAAATGTTATTATTATGTCTTCTATATTATTGTGTTTTAGTTTTTGAAAATTGTATTGTACTTGTTAACTTTGTTGATATTAGCTTTGTAATAATTGTATATGGAGCTTTTCTCCTCGGGCCTCCATTGAAAACGGGCTCATTCTGGCCCAATGGACTTTCCCAGTTAAACTGCAAAAAAAAAAAAAATAATAAATTGCTCCTTCAGTAGGATGCTGCAATCATAACATTCAAGCAAGGAAAAAATACTCCTGAATGGAGTAAACAGAAAATACATTTATCACCTCAAAGTGTAAAGTTCAAGTTGTAACTTGAACATAATATAGACCAACAGCATGTAAGAGAGGATAATATAGATCAATAGCATGTAAGAGAGGATAATATAGACCAACAGCATGTAAGAGAGGATAATATAGATCAATAGCATGTAAGAGAGGATAATATAGATCAATAGCATGTAAGCAGGGATAATGTAGAGCAGCAACATGTAAGCCAATTCACTGTTCAGGAACAAATTAATTTCTGTACACCTCTATTGTTGCCTTTCCTTATTTCTTCTTGTTCTTCTTTTAGCTATCTAAATCCATGTTTTTCAGTAATGAATCCTATATAAATATAGGACATCCTTCTTTTCCTCTGTTGCAGTATGCTTTACATGAGGGAGTTGCCTGCCACAACGACCCGACGTTCGCCAGTATACAAAAGACTTTTACTACATAGAAGTGTGTGGTACATTGCACTAAGGCTGCTATTGGACGTAGGCAATAAAAGTGACATTTGCATGCACTATCCTCAGAATTTCTTTGTCAACAGTCCAAACATTTCACCTGCATGTACAGTCTGTTGACCGAAGTGGTTGCTGTCTCAGCATTTCAGATAAGTGCCCCTTTGGGGAATTCTTTCTTTGCTTTTTCTGCTCTGGTTAAGTTTAATGTCATCGAAGAAAAGCAAATGCCAATGTAGATGTTAGATTCCACATAAAGACAATTACCAGCAGTGTCTTTTTTGTCTTGGGCCTACCCACAATCATAGATCTTGTTCTATCTGCTAGGCCTTTGTGCCTAAAACACTGAGACGTAGGTTATCTTCCCTTTCAATATATTTAGAGAATCAGCACTTGAAACCCCTTGTGAAAAGCACTATGGAGGGGATCTTCAGGGCCTGAGGCGGAGTCATTTGTGAAGCATTAGGCCAAGAAGCCTAGGCCTGAAACTTCAGCTACACCTGCCGAGGCAGACGTCTCTCCTGAGACAGTTGTTAGCCAGCCCCTATGTCAGAATCACAGGCCAAGCCCATAATCGAGGTAGTCTTGGATCAGGATGCCGGCACATCCCTGGAGGTACTGCAGACATTTATTGCTGATGTCCAGGAGGAGCCTAGACTTGTGATTACTGAGGGCCCTAGGGAAGCTCTCAGATATTAGTTAGACAGGAAGTTAATTCTGACATTATTGAAGCTAGGCCTACGTCTGGTCCTCCGACCTTACATAGGGCTAATCTGCATGCCAAGAAGAAACAAAAAACTAGCATTTGTCTCCTTCCACTGATCCACAAAAGGACTGGCAACATTTTACACGGGGCATTTTTAATTCCCTTATGTCCCTTAGGCCTCCTCCAGGGATTTCGGTACTAGCCACAACCTGGGTTTCCTCTCCTCAGAAGAGGGTTAGGGAAGAGGCTTTTTCTGAAGAGGAAGAATCCTCAGAGGATGTTCCCTAGCTTATTCATCTCATATCCCTTCTCTGCTGGATTATACTTCCCGGGAGGAGGACTCCAATGGTACTGACTCTCCAATGGAGGAAATTACTTTCAGTGAGACCTTGGGTAAGATGAGGGAACATTTCAAATGGGACAGTTGTGAGATTTCTGAAGTACAAAAATGTTACTATGAAATACTTCAGGTAGATACTCCTAATCCCTCAGCCACACTTTTGGTCATGCCTGTATTTTTGGATGCATTTGCATTTTCCAGTAGGACTGCTGACTCGCATCCACACCTAAGAAACCAGACAGATTCTACAATGTTCCTGGAGACTGTAAGTTTATTTTCAAAGCCCCGTTTGCTGACCCTTCTATCATTACAGTGGCTTTTGATAAGCCCTCAGGGTTACTTCCCTCCACTGCCCTTCTTCCTTCTGACAAAGATAACAAACATATGGAGAGGTTAGGCAAAAAATTATACACTTCTTCCGCCCTTGTCTTTAGGGCTATCAGTTATCAAACACACATGACTAAATACACTTGGAACTCTTGTCCCAACTTTCTGAAATTATTTCAGATTTGCCTGACTCAGAGCAATAAGTCTTTGGATTCATCCTTATTTGGGGCAAACTCTCAAGTGGCCCACCATTCAGTAAAATGTAGTTACAATGCTGTGGAGGCTTCAGCTAGGGCAGCTGCCACAGGTTCGATCCTGAGAAGATTTGCCTGGTTGAGATTTCAGCCTTTTCCAGAGGACATTAAATCCAAACTTATGGATGTTCCTGTAGACAATTTAAAATCTTACAGGAAAAGGGTAAGGAGATGAAGGAATTGAAATGCATCCTGGTTTCTCCTGTACCAAATTTCCAAAATAATTCTCCTTCCAAACCTGTGTTTGTTAGAAGGCAGTCACAGCCTCCTCCAGTTAAAGTTTGTAAGTCTGATAAGAGACCACAGCAATTTAGGACTCCCCAGCAACACCCTCCTCAAAAGCAGCCCTTTCCAGACTTACCAGGGTCCATCTGACTATTTGGAGCCCAAACACCCCCCCTTCCATTCACCTTTCTCTTTTGACTCCAACTTGCAAAACTATTGCACATGATTCTTGGGTGCTCTCCATCATAGAAAATGATTATTTCATGGTCTGGAATTCACTCCCACCTTTCGGAGGCATCCCACAACCACCCTGAGAGCAACTGCCACATTTCCCAAAGGTGCTCCAAGACCTGCTGGATCAAACCACCATTCAACCTGTCCCTTCAAATCAAAGGGGAAAAGAGTTCTATTCAAGGATGTTGTTAGTACCAAGGAAAGAAGGCTCTTGAAGACCCATCCTGGACCTTTCCTTTCTCAAGACCCACCTGAAAGTGCCTACATTCAGAATGATTACTTTGCAAACCCTTTTCCCTCTGATTATCCCACAAGCCTTTATGGCCTCTGTAGACATAAAGGATGCTTACTTCCAGATCCCCATTCATCCCAGTTACAGGAGATTTTTACACTTCTCTGAAGCCTCTTGGCACTTGCAGTTTTCTGCCTTGCCTTTTGGTCTTTCCACCACCATAAGGGTATTCACAAAATGCCAAGCCCCAGTTATTTCGTACTGCAGACTTCAGGGCATTCAGGTCTTCCCATACCTGGATGATCTTTTCTGTCAAGCAATCAGTCCAGGAGTACTAGAGTACAATCTAAGCTCCACCATTTCCATCCTACAATCTTTGGGTTTCACGATAAACTACCAAATATCTGCTCTCTCCCACATCTCGGGACCACATTTTTCTGGGAGGCAGAATACAAACAGATGCTATGAAGGTCTCTGTCTCCCCACTCAGAAGGATCAGGAACTCATTTCCTTTTTTCAAAGCCTCATCCCTCTAACTCACATCACTGCTAGGAATTTTCTCAGAACCCTGTGCATCATGGCATCCACCATCCCAAGGTTTCATCTGGCAAAACTGCACATGAGAAAACTACAGTGTTTCCTGAAGTCAGTGTGGATGCAACATGCACATCCACTCGAGTTCCCAGTTCCCCATCTCCCTTGTTTGAAAAGGGAGGTCACTTGATGGATTCAACAGTTGACTACCAACCCAGGTCTCCCACTCCATCCACTACCATCTGTCCAGGAGATGTTCACAGACTCAGACACATGATGGGGAGCAGCTTTCAGCTCCATGAAAGCACAAGGGACCTGGCCTCCCTATCAAGGAAGGGAGAACATCAGTATAAAAGAAATGAGGGCACTGCTACTGGCTCTTCAGACCTTTCAGACCCTCTTCATCCCAGGCCTTTTAAAAGTTTTCACAGACATTACCATTCTCTGGTATGTGAACAAGCAGGGAGGGACAAAGTCTTGTGTCCTTTACAGACTAGCCCTACAAGTGTCAGAGATGGCTGTCAAACTTCAGACCCCCCCCCCTTAAGGCTGTGTATAACCCTTCCAGCCTGAATGTAATGGCACACACCTTTAGCAGATCTGAAACACAATCCCACGAATGGATGCTTCACAGGGATGTGTTCCAGGACATTGTCCACCGATGGGGTACTCCAGAAATAGACCTTTTTGCCTCCCCCATGAACAGACAACTTCCACAGTTTTGTGCCAGAGATCAACATCCTCTGGTCTGGAAGGTGGACACCCTCAACTTTTCATGGAAGGGGATGTTTCTGTATGCATTCCTTCCCCTTCCTCTCATTCCAAAAGTTCTGTTAAAGATTCAGCACCAAAAATCTTGATGGTGACTCTCTATTGGCCAAGACAGCATTGGTTCTCCCTACTCCTGCATTTAGCTAAGGGCAATCACCACAAGTTACCTGACAGAGTGGACCTTCTCACACAACACAAAGGAAATTTCATCCATCCTCATCTACTGTTCAGCTGATATTGTGGGAGATAGGGTTTTAATTCCTTTCAGACACCTTTTTTCAGAGGACATGTGCAGGGTAGTGCAGGAGGCCAGGAAACCCAGTACTAGAAAATCTTTTTTAGCCAAATGGAAGAGATTTTCACTTTGGTGTCTCTGTTGTAACCAGGACCCACTTACAGTGGAAGTCCCACTGGTTCTCTCATACTTGTGTGAATTGCTGGATGCTGGCTTAACTTGCTCTTCAGTGAAAGTACACCTGTCAGCTATTTCTGCCTGTCTGCCGTTTTCTCCCCTTTACCCTCTAGATTTGAGGCTAGGCAATTCTTAAAAGGCACCCTTCACATGACACCCCCCCCCCCCAGGAAACTGGTTCCACTGCACCTGGGATCTTAACTTTGTATTGGAGAAACTCACCCTAGCCCCTCTTGAGCTGCTAGTTTCTGCTTCCCTGAAATATTGCTCCTAGAAAACTATACTGCTGCTTGCGCTAACTTCAGCCAGAAGGGTTTCTGAACTTCAGGCCCTTATGACTCCTCCTCCTTTTTTGGTATTCCACAGAGACAGAGAGTTTCGTCATAGCAATCCTTCCTTTATGCCTAAAGTGGTAAATGAGTTATCCCTCTACCAGTCTGTTCATTTACTTACCTTTCTCCCTTCTCCAAAAAAATCTGTGGAGAGGGTTCTGCACATTTTGGATGTGCACAGACAGATTAGGTTCTAAATTGACAAAACTTAAAATATCATGAAATCTGACCAGTTATTTGTCTCCTTTCTCCCAAGAGCTTTAGGACTTCCTGTCTCTAAATGTACTTTTCCAGTCGTATATCTAAAGCTGTTTCCTTCTGCTATGAGCACCATGGAAAGCGCCTCCCTTCTCCTTTTCTCCTCTGCCAGGGCTGTTGCTGCCTTCTTCAAAGGAATCAACATTAACTCCATTATAGAGGCAGCTACCCTGTCTTTAGTCCATGCCTTCATCAAACATTACAGACAAATCTAGGGCAGGGTTTGCTAGGGCTATTCCCCAAGGTTTCAAAGAATTCTCCACTGCCCCGACCACCTTCATTTCATTGTGAGCTTTGGCATTCTCCCTCATGTAACAAATATTGCAACAGAGGAATAGAACAGCAAAGATTAGTTGTGTAAAATCTTACCATAATAATAGATGTCCTTCTCTTCTCTTTTGCAATATTCCATCCCTCCCTCCTTTCCCCTGATTTTATCTTCTTTAGATGTACTTAGCCTGCATACATCCCTTAGATGGGCATTCATCTTGAGCACTCAGTTCTGAGGACAGTGTGTGCATATGTATATGTCACATTTATGGCCTATGTCCAGTTGCAGCCTACGTGCAATGTACCATGCACGTCTAAGTAGAAAAAGCCTTGTTTATACTGGCAGACATCAGGTCATTGTGACAGGCAACTCCCTCATTGAATACTACAACAGAAAAGAGAAGAACATCTATCGTTATGGTAACATTTTACACAACTAATAACTTCACTGTAAAATAGATGTTAAATTTGATAAACAAATTTTTCCATTCACAGTATTACTCCTACTTTTCTAAACCTAACTGTTGTAGAGCTAAGTTAAACAAGTCTTAATTAATATAATAACTCATGTTTCCTTAGCTCTACCTTCTCCAAACCTCACATTTTCTTCCTCTTTTAACTTACTGATGACATTTGATCTTTACTTCAAAACCATCTTTGCTGCATTCCTCTCCACCTTTATGCCTAACCACTTTTCCAGTTTGCCCCACTGCTGTCATCCCCTATCCTTCATTCCTGCCTTTGATTCCTTTCTTGTTTTCCATTGTCATTTCCACTTGGTTTATCCATGAAGTTTAAATGATGACAGATATTGCTAAACAAGATGCATCTTGCTTTTATTAAAATGATCAGCTTTATCTGTAAAGATGTATGTTTTCTGTTTATTTGTTACCTCTAGTACTACCCCTACCATGTGGAAGCATGGAACCATCATGCATTCCGTAATCTGTTGCTGTCTCTATTCTGCCACATCTGGTAAAAATAAGTAGAAAAATGTCTGCACTCTTGGATCTTATAATTAACTAGTAAAGTATGACCTTCATTGCCTCATAAGGTTTCCTTAGGTGTCCCTAAAACTCCTTGAAGCTGAAATGTTTGATTTGTGGCATGGCCATTCAAACACACCAGTTATTGTACATGCAGTCCAAATCAAAATTACTATGCTAATGGGTTCCTTTTTTCAAAGGAACTTGCACAGCTGCTATCTGAAAAACATTTTTTTTCAAACATTCTGGCGGCATACTGTGACAAGAAACCATACTGACGAATGAGAAAAAATGACTGTATTTGGTATAACTGTTTTTGAGTGCTATATTTACAGACAGTAAGTAAGACACAGCAGCTAACTGACCATAATCTTTTTTCTTAAGTAATGTCACTTAGAAAACAGACACATATTTGACATGCTATGCTATTTCATGAATACTGTTGTTCGGGTACTTGTGGCTTTAAAAAGTTTAAACAGTCAACATATGTTACAATTTTCAAAATATTCCTTTTGTCTTGCTTTACAGCATGCCCTGAGTAACATATGCAAACTAATTCAAAGCTGTTTGACTGGGTAAGTGTGTTATTTTAGTACAAACCATTTTGTTTCAGTATATTATACGCATTTTGTTTCAGTATATTATAAGCATTTTGCTTGATCCAGTTTGGTATGTATGTTGAACTATGCAACTAAAATTAAGAAAACCTTAAAATATATCACTCACTTTATGAAGTATCTTTATTTTACTGTTAATTTAATGTCCGGGTATTCCCCTCACTTCAAAGTTGCAAGTCATTTCATAAAAACTAATACTACAGTGCATTGTTTTTTTTTCCCACTGTTTTCTACATATATTCTGTACAACCTCACATACATATTGGACAAAGATTTTTTGTACATCTCACAAATGAGAACAACCTGTTTCTTTAGAAGAGCATCTTCTCACTTAAATTGTTGTTTCACTAATACATCATCACATACTTTACTTGTCTGTGTGAGGTGTTCCTACTGCTACATTTAGTTGACAACTTGTCTTTCTAGGAACTTTAGAAACTATTACTTATTCAGTTAGAATGAAAAAAAAGTATCCTATACACTATTTTAGGTAGTAAAGCATTTATTTACAGTCGTTCATGTCATGGGAGAAACTTTCAACTCTGAGAAAAATTTCAAGGCTCTGTCCTTAGCAATAAAATAAAATTCAAAACAACACACTTGTATATACTAAGGAGTTTATTTATGCTCAACTTCAATGATTTCTTGTTTACACTTGCTTCAGATGTGTGTGTGTGTGTGTGTGTGTGTGTGTGTGTGTGTGTGTGTGTGTGTGTGTGTGTGTGTGTGTGTGTGTGTGTGTGTGTACACGCACACAATAATATATATAGGTGCCATGTGATTCAGCAGTGAATGGTCAATTTACATGTTGTCTCAACAATGTATTCAGCAAAACCCAACTCAGTGATTCTAACTCATCAAACTGACTAAAACAAAACTAAAATGTTGTTTTCCAGGAAAATGTATTATGATTTGTTACAGCTAGGTATGCCAAAATCAACATACCTCCTCTCAGAAGAGACAACTGAAGAAATTCTGCTCCTGGAATGGTTACAAATGCCTGGAATATAGATGCCTTCTAATTCATAGGTTCATAGGTAGGTACTAGGCTATCGGCCCTAGGGCCCATACAAGCCTAGCCAAAAAATGTACCCTGGCTTTCGCCACCCAAGAAAATAATTTTCCTGTGCCCCTGTCGAACAGAGCCACAGAAGTGATCCCCGGGGTGAATTTCCCATTTCCCATTTCCCATCCAATCATCAAGATTCTTCTTGAAGAGTGCTAATGAGGAGCTCTGTTTGACATAGATAGGTAGTCTGTTCCAGAGTATGGGAAGTCTCTGGGACAGTAATCTATCCCTCCAGCATGTTCTGTTTATTGTGGTGACAAGGTTAAGGTCCCTAGAGCGTGTAGCTCGGAGGGATTGGGATTTCTTTAAGTGGAGCATGTCCAACAGCTCTGGGTTTGACATAGCTTTGTATGTTAGGCAGAGATCGCCCCTGAGTAGGCGATATGCGATGGAGTAAAGCTGTAGTTTTTTGAGACGGTCTGCATAGGGCATCTGTTTGGGGCCAGTAATCCTCTTTGTGAGGTATTTCTGTGGTCTTTCCAGTTGTTGTAGATGTCTTGTGAGGTACATACCAAAAGGGGCATTGTACTCTATAATGGGTCTAATGAGTGATGAGTAGAGGGGAACAATGACCTCTTTTTTTCTGGATGAGAATCCTTTTGTGATGAGATGAGCCATGTAGAAGGATTTCCTGACCACTGTGGCGATGTGATTATCAAAGGAGAGACTACTGTCCACCTGTGTCCCAAGGTCTCTTGTCACATTTTCGGCATTAAGTAGACTACCAGCTATGTGGTAGTTCATTGGTACAGAGTTTTTACCAAAGGGGATGACAATACACTTTTTGGCATTGAGCTTCAGGCCATGGCTTTGACACCAGGTATCTGTCTCAGTGAGACCCTTTTATAGTTTGTCCACATTGTTAGGAGTTTTGATTATGGCTCCTAGTTTGCAGTCATCTGCAAACTTTGTTAGCCAAAGACCTTCTGTGTTGGCCTGCACTTCAGAGAAGTAGATACCAAACAGGAGAGGACCCAGGACTGAGCCCTGTGGTACTCCACTTGTCACTGGTCTGATGTCGGATTTGGAATCCGCTACTTTCACAGTGTGGGTTCTGTCCATGAGCCAGTTGGCAACCCATCTTGTGACATAGGGATTTATACCTAGTTTAGTGAGCTTATCTATAATTCCAGAGTGGGGGATGGTGTCGAAAGCCTTGGCGAGATCTAGATAAGCTGTGTGAACCATTTTACCCTCATCTATGGCTTTGGTGACTGCTTCAAAGAAGTCAATCAGGTTTAGGAGACATGATCTGCCTTTTACAAATCCAAACTGAGTAGGGTCCAGAGTTTGGAGATTACCAATGTCTTTGTTTATGAGTTCCACGATGATATGTTCCATGGCCTTGCAGACCAGGCTCATCAGGCTAATGGGGCGGTAGTTCCCAGGGTCCGTCGTGGCTCCCCCTTTGTGGAGTGGGATAACTGTTGCGGTGCGCTATTCATTGGGTACAAAGCCTGAGGTGAGGCTATGATTGAACATGATACTTAGGTAGGGTGCCAGTTCATTCTGTAGTTCATGTAGAATGCAGCCTGGGATATTGTCAGGTCCCATGGATGCTGTGTTCTTGGCTTTGCAGAGTGTTTTTTTTTTACCTGTGCAGCCATGATTATAGGAACTTTGCATTCTTCCGGTATAGAGATGGGCCCTCTAGGGGTGAGAGGGGGGTAAAGTTAGCACTGAACCTACCTGCTAGGATGTTGGCAATATCAGTTGGTTCTGTATATTTAGTGCCATTATGCTGTAACTCAGAGCAGATCTGAGTGTTCCCATTTAGATTCTTGACATAGCTATAGAATGCTTTGTGGTTGTCTTTAGAGTCAGTGGCAATTTTGTTTTCGTAACTAGCTTTGGAGGATTTTATGAGGGATCTCAGCTTCTTACTGAGGTTGACCAGGGAGTTCCTCCAGTCATGGGATTTTACTCTTTTTTGCAACAGTTTCTTTCTTCTGTTATAGAGTTTGTTTATGGCAGAGGACCACCAGATTGGCTTCCTTTTTTTGGAGGATAACATCTTGGTTCTATTAGGGATAGCATGATCCATGCACTAGTGTAAGTGCTTATAAAGTGCATTTGTGTAGGATTCAGCAGTTATACCTCTATTGTCCATCTGCATGGGTGTCATGAAGTTTGCCACTTCTGTCTTAAGAAGTGTGAAGTTGGCTTTTGAGAAGTTTTTTACGATGGTTTCCCTAATTGGGGCTGGAGGTGGGATGTGGATGTCTAGGCTGATTAGCTTGTGGTCGGATCTGACCAATGGGGAATTGACCTCTGGTGTGGAACACCGGTTTCCCATGTTGGTAATGACCAGGTCTAGGATATTGCTGACCCTGGTGGGGGTGTGAATAAGTTGATCCAAGGCGTTGGAATTTATGAATTCTAGAAAATGTTGAGCAAAAGAGTTGGTACATGAGTAGTTTTCCCAGTTAATGGTGGGATAGTTGAAATCGCCCATTATTAGGGTGTTGGGTTGTACCCTAATACTTTCCAGTGTATCAAGAAATGAGGAGTGTGAATCCTGGGGCATGGTGGGGGGGTCTGTAGCAAGCTACAATTTGGATTGCGGTCTTGCCCAGAGTTAGTTGCACTTGGATAATCTCGGATGCATTATGCTGTGCAACTAGCCTGGAGGTGTGGATATCCTTAATGAATATGGACATGCCTCTGCCTTTAGTGCTTCTTTCTGGGTTAGGTGGCCAAAAGGTGTGGTATAAATTGAAGCCTGGTAATGCAGGGGTGCTCTCTGGAGCTTTGAACCAGGTCTCTGTCACTGCACAGATGTCAATGTTTTCCATTTTAAGGAGTGCCTCGAGTGAGTGCATTTTGAGGTTTAGACTTCTAGCATTGAGTAGCATTACCCTCAGAATTTGCTTTCTTGTACCCGTTACGGTGGTGAATTTGTTATTTGAACCTTGCCTAAAAAAGGCACTATAGGGGTGGCTAGAGCCTTAGCCAGTTTCCGGAAGCCTAAGGGCAACAGGTGCAGGCCATCTCTGGCAAAGCATCATGGACTGTCGATCATGTCGTCCCAGGCAGACAAATACTGGATCCCCTTAGAATGACACCAGAAGCTTAGCCAATTGTTGAAGTCAATCATTTTGTCCTTGTACTGTGGTATCATTCTGGGTGATGGCAGGATGCTACTCAGGGTTAGGGTCATACCTGCCTGGGATACAAGATCGGAGAGCTTCTCCATGTCTCATGTAGTCCAGGGAGGTACGTCCCAGGTCATTCACATCAACATGGACAATGACAGTGTCATATTTGTACTTATTGTGGAGTGACCTGAGTGCATGCATTATGTGGCGGATCCTGGCACCTGATAGGCAGCTGACAGTAACTTTCTCCTTGTTTAGTCTAGTGAGTGGAACATCAGTGTGCCTGACTATAGAGTCACCTATGACTAGAGTGTTGGGTACGTTGTTATGCCTTATGGGCTGTGGTTGATTGGCACACTGAGTTTGTGGGCTATGTGTCATTTGGGTTGTGTTGGGGGGTGGAGTTTGCTTGCATTTATGCTTTGGATGTCCCTGATGCTTGGGCAGGTTTTTATTGAGGGCCTCCGTGAATGTAGGTGTGTGTTTTGTGTTTCTATGTGTGTGTTTTGGTGGTGTAGGTTTTCAGGGACTATGTGATGAGTGTGCTGTGGTGCAAGTGTTTACCTTCTCCTCTTGACTGTCTAGTCCAGTCTTGGGTGAAGAGAGCTTTGCTTCCAGTTTGGCTATATAAGTGCATCTCTCACAGGTTGTAGTGTTGGGTGGTAGGAGGAGAGGGTTGTCTGTGTACATGAGGCAACTGCTGCATTGCCCCAAGATGCCCAGATTCATCAGGTAGACAGGAGAAATCACTGGGAGCTGACCCTTACCAATGGACAGGAATGTCATTTATGTTTTCCCTCACTTACCACTGATGTCCAGAGCTCTTCTGAAGATCCAAAAGGATTCACAAAAAATTCTAGTGGCTACCAAAAAAGCAGCTGTTAGGAAATAAAAATCAAAATGTAAGCCAACTGTACTTGAAGTATTGCATATTGAAACAATGATAAAAGAACTGGAAGCAGGAAATTTAGAAAAGCATGGGAATAAATTGCATAAAAAAGAAATGGAAATTGTGGAACAGTGTATGCAGAATAATGTTTTGGAGGAGGAACGAGGTTTAAGGGAGGCAGAAATGAATCTGTTTGTATAATGTTGAATTGATGATAAATATACACAAGAATATATGTGATGTTTGCATCTGGGATATATATATATATATATATATATATATATTTATATTTAAATTTATATATATATATATATATATATATATATATATATATATATATATATATATATATGGGTCTAGGACACATGCTCGACTAGCATATGTCCAAATCACAAAACATCGAACACACATACGCGAAAGCGCTTAACATCGAGAAGCGCTTCTGTGTATGTGTAGTTCAAAAAAAAAAATCGACGTTTCTGCAGGGGGCGCACCCCCCCCAATTTTTTATTCTCACTCCGAGATCACACTACAGTGGAGAAAAGGAAATATTCCCTTACCCGCACTGTAGTAAGTCATTTTGTCCTTGCACTGTGGTATCATTCTGGGTGATGGCAGGATGCTACTCAGGGTTAGGGTCATACATGGAAGCGCTTGTTGATGTTAAGCGCTTTCATGTATGTGTATTCGATGTTTTGTGATTCGGACATATGCTAGTTGAGCCTGTGTCCAGATCCCATATATATATATATATATATATATATATATATATATATATATATATATATATATATATATGTGGATTCGGAAACTCAAACTCCTAAAATGAAACATTAACAAAAAAAAAAAAAAAGTCATACAACGCTTTTGCAGGGGAGCATTGCCCACCACACCCCCCTACTTAAATATACCAACTCCGAGATCGCGCTACAGTGGGGAAAAGGGAAATCTCCCATTTTGCGCTGTATGCGGAAGCGCAAAACGGGAGATTTCCCGTTTGCCAACTTAGCAAAAAAACCGAAAACATTACTTACACACAGAGCGTACAGGGTCCTTGCCTCTGTGTGTAAGTAATGTTTTAAGGTACGTAAAGTGTTATTTTTTAACGCTTTACATATTCGAGTTACTGAAAGCTCGAGCATATGGTCTCGACCATATGCAATTCAAGCTTTCAGTAATTCGAGCATGTAAAGTGCTCCCCTATATATATATATATATATATATATATATATATATATATATATATATGTATGTATAGTTAGTATGTTTGCCTACATCTTAAATGATAATTCAAGTCAAGGTGTTAAAACTAAAAAACAAAAAAAAAAAACACTACAAGTTACACTACTTGAAAGTAACTCATTTTAATGATTCAGACTCAAAATGGCTTATAGTTGACATTCATTCTAGAAAAGTCTTAAAGCTTAATATTGTTTTAATAGATATTCTACCTCAGTCTCTCTAATTTTATATGACTTTCATCTAGACCTTTTTTCCCTAAATAAATCCAAAAAAATATAAACTCACTATTCTCAACTTGAATTAGCTAGGCCCATAAAAAGGACACCAAAATAGGTCCCCTTAGAGATGCAACCTCTGTGAAATGGTCAAACTTCTAAGAAGAGCATTCCATACAGCCCTTACCTTGTCACTGATTGACATAATTATAACAAACATCCCTCAAAGGTGTTCTCACCATACCTCTCAACTGTACAGATTTTCAAAGAATGTCCAGATTTTTGCCTCATATTTTTTGGACGTTCCTCCTAAAATCTGTACCTTTCTGGCAAATAGCGGATGATTGAAATCATTAAATAATGACAAATATTTGAGTTTAAGACTCCACATCCTTCAGAAAATTCATGCTAATGCAAAACCCATTACTCTATCAACTTTCTAAGTTTGTAAGAGCAATATTTAAAATCTGTCCCTATTTATCCCTCATCATTTTAGGTTTTTGCTCTAAGAGGTTGAGAGGTATGGTTCTTGCATAACCATATTATCTAATGCACCCTATGACCACAATCTAGGTATGTCTTTCTCGGTGTTCAAAATGCCAAAACATCTGCCAAGATTAATTTCCACAAGAACCATCAACAACTCTACATAGCATGTATTAGATATAGAACTTGCAGCAGTTAATTACAGATTTTATTCATAATGACAACAACCCAACAACTGTGCTCTCTACCTTTCTGATAAATCTAAAAGCAATATAACACTAACTCTTACCTCTCAGGCAAATGAGAGTTAAATGCATTATATTCCTTCCTTAAATGGAACATCAAAAAACTGTTTAATCTACATGATCCAACCTCAACGTTTGGAAACAGACCACTCCAATGATACCAACAGAAGCTGAGAAAAGCAAATCTCTCTATGAATGCTCTAATTACCTTCTGTAGAGAAGCCATCGAGAGCATTATCACCAGCAACTGGACTGTATGGTTCGGTAACAGCACAATGGCCAAAAGGAAGAAGCTACAAAGAATAATAACTGCAGAAAAGATCGTGGGCAGTAGTCTTCCTACCTTACAGGAGCTCTTTGAAATGAGATATAAAAAGAGGTCACACAAAACACTGACTGATATTTGTCACCCAGAGTATGGTTGGTTCACTAAACTTGTATCAGGCAAAAGGTTATGGTGTATCCACTGCAGGACCTCCAGATTCATGTACAGTTTTTATCCAACTGTAATAAGACTCATTAATGCAGACGTAAATATGGATGTGTCAACTCAAAACTATAACAGATTTACACTCTCATTCTTTTGCTTTTATTTCTGTACAATAATTCTATTTATTTATTTATTCCATACTAGAATTAATATATTCTCTCTCAAGTGCAATTCCAATCACTTCCGTATGTGCAATATCACCCAATCTCCCTTTGTGTATAGTGTACTTTTCTTTTCATGTGTTAATCATCTAGTAGCTAGTATTGTCCAGTATATATAAATAGTGTACAAGCATGAACCTAGATATTTACTTTTGTACTATAGTTATTGTTTATTCTTTAATACCTATCATGTCTGTCTTTTTGTTTGTCTTCTCCTGTAAAAGAGCTGACACTCGAAGTTTCATTTAGGTAGCACTTTTGTTTCCTAAATGATAGTAAAGTTTCTTTGAATCTTAATTGCTACAACTTCAGACAGCAACCACACATTGATACAAATGTGTCATGTAAAAGAAATAGACAAAACCATGTGTAGACATTCCAAAGCAACAGTTTTACAGGCTTTTGAAAACTGAGACAAGTGACCTGAAATTCAAAGCAAATATGTATATTATTCTTCAATCTGAGCTACTTAATAGTGTATACAAATTTTAATGTCCTCAGCCTCAATATCCCACACATTATAGAATTATCAGTTACCGAGAGCCACAAATTCAGAAATCATATTCAGATTGTGTGACTTCTCATCACTCTGTTTCAATGCTTTCTTCTGAAAGCAGAAATGACAGTAGCTGGAGTATGTTGACACAGTTAAATATGTTAACCATTTAACAGTACATCAAAAATTCATCCAAATGTCTACAGAGTATATTTCCAAATTAATACAGCACATTATCATCCTAACATTTACTATGGGCATAATCGCTTACTCCTGGAAATATGCAACTGTAGCTCTTATCTGGAAAATTAACATTCCCTCTTGAGCTTCAGGCTACAAACAAATTTGTATACTATGTCCTCTAGCTAAAATATTGGAAATGTTCTCTCCAACATTTTAAGAGAATATATTTCAAAATGCAACCTACTCTCAGAAAGACAACAAGAATTTTGGATTTTGAAATACAACACACAAATAGTTTTATTTACAGAAACAATTTCTGTCTTTAAGGGAATTTGAAAAAAGGACGGTTAACAGGTAACCTTCTCATTGACCAAAAATGAACTTTTGTATTAATCGAGCATGACCTTCTAATCAAAATACTTTGGTATAGGCAACAGTGCACTGCAGTGGTTCTGCTTATGCAAAACAATTCTTTACTGTTAAGTACTAGCATCAGTACTCATAAAATTGCATCTTCCTAACAGGAATACTGTAAGGCTGAAAACTGTTAACTATTTTACATCTTCATTAATAACTTCACCCTTTATGCCCATAATATCATTGTACTGCTTTCCAGCAACTCACACCATAAGTTGCAAGATAAACCCTAATGCAGTTTCAATTTGCTATGGTACTAGATGACAGAAATGCAACTTGTAATTAATGGCAAAAAAATTCTACTGTGCTTTTTGCTATGCCTGCATGCATCAAGACATGAAAGTAAACCCTTCACTAAGCATTACTTGCTCCCTCGGTTCACCTTTACCTGTAGTTACAGAATAAAGATACCTGGTAATAACACTTGATCGACAACTAATATTCACATTGCATGTACAAAATATCACAACAGCAACCCCTCAAACAATTACCACTAGCATGTAAATATTCAAACCTGCTTCCCTTAGAACACAGGAAAGACCTGGCATTGCAACTGAGATTGCCAAAATGTAAGTACTGCTTGCCCTTTTTTTTGCTGCACACTCGGCCCAAAACATCTATATGCATATTCATATTGGGGGGGGGGATCATCACTGATTGCCAGTAACTGCCAGTGCCACTATGCTGCATAAATTCCTGACATACAAATAATACAACTGTTTCTATTGTCCTCCAGTAGAAAACAAACCATGTTACAGATGCAGGAAATGGGGTTGGCATAGCAGTTAAGTTCTTTACCACACAGCCACAATACAGAGGGTTTGATTCTTAGCTTTGAGAAAACTTTTTTATGCTTAAAATGCCCTAGAAAGGAATCTAATTTGCCATAACATATGAAATGATAAACCAGTTACTCCATTTACTTACATTTGGAAAATGCAATATTATTGTCAAGGCCACACTTCTCCAAAGCAATAAGTAAAAAAAAAATGTTCTCAAAGCTTGGACCAACAGCTTGGAATCCTTTACCTGAAAATATTGGAAATGTCAAGAAATTAACCACATTAAATAAGCAGCAAATGTAATGTCTTTGTAATGAATACAAGTGCTATTGTTCTGACACTTGCTAAAAACCTGACATCAAGCATCAATTAGATATGGCAAACCTTCTAATATGACTCCTCATGTATGCCTGCATTGTACAAATTTCATTTTCATTACAAGAACAAGATGCTGCTTTTGTTAGTCTGTGACTGTAATAGATTAATAGGTAAGTACAAGGCAATCTGCAGACCACTACAAGCATAGCCAATAACCTATATTCAGAAGTTCCCTTCAGCCTTAAGAAGGATAACACAAGATAAACCGGGGGAGAATTTGAGGCTGCCCATCGGAATATCTAGATTTACCTTGAAGGTGACAAGGGTTTCAGCTTTAAAAAAGTTGTGGAAGCAATGAATGCCATTGCTCATCACAAACAGTACCACAGTGATGAGGTATATAAATAAAATAAACAGGACAACACTCATTTGTACTTCATATGCACACTGCCAGTGCAAGCCTGGGATCTAGCCACCAAGGTGGGAATGGAACTCAGAGTAGTGTACATCCCTTTGGCACTTACTAGTATTGCAGACAACTTGAGCAGTGCTCTCAATTAAGCACAGGTGGCAGGTGCATAAAGAAGCATTCAGGTCCTTGGTTGAAAGATGGGGGATCAAACCTTAGATCTGTACACTTACATAAGAGATCACAGACTTCATTGCTACTGCACACACCCATGCAATGGAGTCTGGAGGGTGGATTTCTTTACCCATACCCCCCTTCCACAAATTACAAGGACAATTCAACCTTTCTTAACATTCTAAATGAACTAGCCCGAATAAAAACCAAAAGAATTAAGTCTAATCCAGCACCCTGGTTCTAAAAATGTACTAAACTGTTCAAGAAAGAGAGACATAGCCAGGAAAAAATGGAAGCAAGTTAAAACCATAGCTGCTTATCAGTAATGTAAATGTCTCAGAAACTCCACTAAAAACCACAACAGAACTGACAAAAAATACTATATTGATATACAGGCAAATTATAATAACCCCAAAGCTTTTTGTGACTGTAATCAACTAGTGCACCAACACAATCTACATCTGCTTCACCCAACTAAACTGACAACTTATACACCAGATTCAATACTCACTTCATCCAGACAGTAACCTAACTTATTAATCCCTCAGCACAGGCAAACCCAGGTTCCTCTTTTCCTTTCTTAGCCCTCAAAAAATTACACTCAAACCAGCCTCATTTTTTACAATCAAACTAATCTTAAAATCTACCTCCCTTGGCTCTGCTAACATTCCATCTACGTACTCGAAAATTATTGCTGATGCCCTAGCTTTTCCGATCTCTATCCTAATCAACCAGTCCCTCACCAAAAACTATGCCCCAACCTGTCACTTTTGTGTTTGGGACATGAATAGAGAGTTTTCATGGGTTCTGTTCAAGCAGCTTTATTTTATACAACCACATCACTATAAAGACTTACTGATTCTAACTTAGGTAACTTGTATACAAATTAACAACTGTGATCATGCATGCTCACTGTCTAGCTGCTCCTTCAAATTAGCACTAGGAATTGCATGTGCGAGGACTTTATATATGTGCACGTACAGCCTTGCATGCTTCTTAAAGATATAGCACACACTTTACACTATGATTTACACAACTCTATGGAAAAGATGCTATACTCTTCCTCTCCATAAAGTTGGAAACTCAATTGAGATATTAAATTTCAGGCATATAGCCATATTGTCTCCACTTTCAAAAATTCTGGAGATGTTATCCAGTCTCAGCTTTTTCACTAACAACTGGCTCCTTTCCCCTACACTGTATAGTTTCCATTCTTTACATTGTACATGTAAAGCTCTCCTTAGCTTTGTAACACCTGATAATCAATGTAGAAACACTAAAAACTTAGTTTCAGCACTTTTTGTAACTTTATCCAAAGCTTTCAACATCATTTCTCATCAGAAATTGCTTCAAAATCTAGACGGCCTAGGAATACTTAAAATTTCAGTATTTTGGTTCTCCAGCTACTTCTTAAATAGGCAACAGGCAGTAAAATGACAAAATGACAACTTTGAAATCCAGCCCTTTATAATAGGTAGCCCTCAAGGATCAATGTTAAGTCCGCTGCTGTTTACAATATTCATTAATGATTTCCACCTAGCTTCTAAACAACCCACTATCATACATTAAGCAGATGATTTCTTCTTCTTCTTTCGGCTTTTTCCCGGTTAGGGGTCGCCACAGCAGATCACCTGTCCGCTCATGATTGGCAGTGGAGTTTTATGGTGTCGAGTTGCCAGCCCGATGCCCAACCTTCCAAAGAAGGCACACACACACACACACACACACACACACACACACACACACACACACACACACACTCTCATGCCTAGGGCCAATTTAGAGTGTCCAATCCACCTACAGCATGAATTTGGGATGTGGGAGGAAACCGGAGCACCCAGAGGAAACCCATGCGACCACAGGGAGGACATGCAAACTCCACACAGAAGGCACCCCAGCCGAGAATCGAACCAGAGAACCTCTTGCTGTGAGGTAGCAAGGCTAACCGCTGCACCACCGTGGCTGCCCACAGTAAGCAGATGACTAAACATGCTAAAGCTCTTTTAAAACCATAGATAAATTAAAACAGCTCATCCAAGAGTCATTCTTCACCATAGAGGCCTGGCTGTCTGATACACAACTGCCTCTTAACACTAAAAAATGTATCTTATTTACCTAAAGCATTTAACTGACTACAAAAATGTTTTTAAAATCACTTCTTTTAACACCACCAACAACATAGAACTAGTAAGTCAAACTAAACTTCTTAGAGTCAGTATTGATGAAAGCTTAAAATATGATCACATAAAACAAGCAGTAAAAAACACCCACCAAAAGCTAGGTATACCTTGCAGAGTCAAAAAATACCTACCAGATAATGCCAGAAAAAGTATAGCTCAATCCTTCCTCATCCTATTATTGCTTTGTACTGCTCCCATATTGATTAGCCTACAATCCACTCAGCTCTCACTTTTGGAACAGTGCTATAATAAGGTAGGAAAATATGCTACCAGTCATCATTTTGGGACACTTCACTGCCTGGCCATAAAAAACCTGAATGGTTAACACTAAGGCATTACCTTACACTTTCCCTACTAGTCACTTCCCACAAACTAATATATTATATTGCCTAATACCCTAGTTTGAAAACTATTCTCCATCTTTATAACCCAAATAGGCATTTGAGATCCACTGGCAAAGTGTTATTAACTGTTAGAAAAGCTACCAACTCAGCTACTGACTCTTTGTACTTCTCTCTCCTGGCTAAAATTTTGAACTCCCTTTACTTCAATCTGAGAAACACAGTAACTACCAACTATTTTAAAGCACAAACAAGAGAATGATTAACATATACTTTTCTCTGTAGATGCATAACCCCTGTATAAATGACCTGCCCTTTACTTTCTCCTATTCCTTCCAAGCATTATACCCTTAGGTACTGGTCCAAAATCTCCTCCTTTCCTCTGCCCGTTCCTCTTCTACCCTCTACCTATCCTAAAACATTCTCCTTCATCTCTTAATATTAATCTTTCATATTTTTCCTCATCCTCTCCCTCAGTCACCCATACAACCTATCCTTCTATCAAGTTCATTTCTAAATATGTTTCTAACTCTTTCTATTATGCTGCTATCAATTAATGATAATCTGTTTACAATTTTGGATGTTTGTTGAATATTTCTGTACCTCTGCCTACTATGTTCTTTTATGTAATTTTTCCACAGCTTTTACTCCTAGGCCTCTTTCTTCCCAGCCAGACTATCCCATTAAGCAATACATAAATAAAATTGCAGAAGATACACAAGGAGAATCACAGAATGATCTTGGTGACAACATATTGACCTGGACAGCACTAGTTCTCCATTTTGGTAAAGGAGGCACCATGCTGAGGGCACTAGAGAGCTCAGACAGTTTTCCCAGGAAGGAAAAAAAACAGAAATAAAGAAAGATGAGTGAGCAGGAATAAAAGCATGAATAAAAGAAGAGCAGATGACTTACTTTTATAGATACAAAGTAGAGGTTAAGTTGTAAATTTTGTTTGAAAAGATAATCACAGTATGCCAGGATGTGAACTCCTTGAAACAAACAGTAAGACACTAAAGGATGCTCATTGTGGGAGAAGCAATTATGTCTGTGTGCTTCTATTCCTTTGCTGTGAGAAAATGAAATAATAAACATGAAAAAGATTTACATTTATCCCACGCTGTCTATTTTCAGAATATTTGTTAGTGAATAAAAATGATAAATTGAGCTGAATAGTACAGCTCTATTCTTTAGAATTCTTCAGAATTCTTTAGAACACTTTTTCAGAATTTTTTGCACTTGCCAAGTACAAGCTAGTAAGGGCAACTCTTGCATAATGTAAATATTTTAGTTCTTTGCTCTCACTTCGCATAAGATTTGGCATCTAACAATTTGCTATACAGTGCTAAGTGCATTATAGTACTTTAATAGGGTATTACTTTGTTAATATTTTTGAATATTTTGTTAACACACTGTCGAAATATAGGTTGAATAAGTTAAGAAATTATGAAACTGATAGACAATATGAACACTGTTAGCATTACATGCAATATTTATATTTATATTTATATTTATATGTTTTATTTTTATACTTGTAATTTATTTGAAACTGTTGGTTTTCTTTAAGAAAAACACTTGGAATGGAAGGTAGATATGCTGTTTTAGCGATGATTGGTTTGGATTTAATTGTTTTAATTACAGTGACTATTTAAACTTGTGTTTAGAGGTTTAATTTTTAGATTGTTTTTTCTGAAGAAGTTTGCTAAAGAAAGCAAATGAAAAGCGCTTCAACTCATTAAATCCTTTGATTACAGTCAGTTGGTTTTGTGCTCTTGACTCTTCCAGTGCCTAACTTTCTTGGTAAGTTGTAAATTTAGTTTGAAAAGATAATCACAATATGCCAGGATGTGAACTCCTTGAAACAAACTGTAAGACACTAAAGGATGCTCATTGTGGGAGAAGCAATTATGTCTGTGCGCTTCTATTCCTTTGCTGTGAAAAAATGAAATAATAAACATGAAAAAGATTTACAGTTATCCCGTTTGCAGAAATGTTCATGAAGCTGGTTAATGATTACTTAGAACAGTCACTAGTAGAAAGAAAGCTATGCTGGAGGTATTAAATGAGCTAAGAATGAAGGGCTGCATTACCCAGCAGTTATGGAAGAACAGCAAGAAGGACAATGGTTCAAACTACACAATATGAAGGTTGTTCAAAAGATTAAACAAAGGTGTTACAGACAGCTAAAGAGCACAGGCAATAAAAGCTTGAATTCTCTGCGAGACATTGACTGGAGAATAATCTGGGAAGCTTGACACAGACACACTGGGAGGGTGGGAAACATTACATGTCAAAACTTCCACATGAATGTGCAGAATGGTCACATATCAGTAACAAAGATGATCAGGAAACAAAAAAAAAATTTCCAAAGACCTCTAAAAGGAAATAAGGGAAGAGACAAAATAGTGGAGTGGAAACAAGTGAAGCAATTATATCAACAGGACCGAAGAATAAGCTCCTCTGAGGTAGATTTTTGGCACAAAATTAGAGATGGAAGCAGAGACAGACAAGGGAGAGCTTTAGGGTGATGGGAGAACAGGGCATCAGATGTTGTAGGCAAAGTAGAAGTGAACTGTTGGACATGTAAGGGACTACGGTGGTGGTGCTGCAGTAGCGTTGTCGCCTCCCAGTAAGACGCTGTCCGGTTCGATTCTCAGCTAGAGCGTCTTCTGCATGGAGACATGCATGAATGGGCATACCTTCGTTGAAGGTTGTGCATCAGGGCTGGTAACTCGGCACGTAAAAATCAACTACCAATCATTAGCGGACCGGAGTTCCGCTGTGGCGACCCCTAACCGGGAAAAGCTGAAAGACACAATCGATCAACGACAGATAAATTTGAAGAGGCAAAGGCGGGAATACAGAAGGAATGAAAGTGACTACAGAAAAAGAGAAGGGATAAATAAGTGGAAAGAAGGACAATGGCATGCAGGTTACTGTTGGCAGGTTGAGAAGACTGTAATTTAAACAGGCTTTTATCTTGCAAAATGTAGCCCAGGGAACACAACATCAAAACTTTACAGTTGGAGGAACTGAAGAAATTCCCTGGGTAGTGCAGGGTAATGTAGTCAGTGGAACATAGGCACAAGATTCCAAGGTAAGTGACATATTTTTCATAGCTGCATAATGATGTACAATAAACTTCAGTAAGCATGAGTTTAAAGTCTACTCCTTAGAGAAAATAATTATTGCTCATGTAACAACTGGGTGAATGAAAATAAATGTATGGGGGAGGGGATGGGAAACGTGAGGTAAATAATGCACAAAGACACATTTTGATCTACAGCAACATTGGTGAATAAGCAGAATAGTAATGGGCCATAAGATGACTATAAAAGAAAACAATGTTAGATTACCACACAAATGAAGCTAGAGCACCATGAGGTTGCGTGGTGGCTGTGAAAAATAAACTAATGGGAATGCTGTGATATAAACACATTGTAACATCAGTACTGGGTTGATATGTATTGTGCTGTTATGACATACACTGGAAGGGAATAAAATAAAAGTCTGAAAAGCCCCATGTCCAGGTCTTATGCAAGAGCTGGATGGCAACAATGGGGAAAGCATGTTGGGTGGAGAAAAACAGCAAGGAATATGGTTCATAGGTTCATAGGTTGGTACTAGGCTATCAGCCCTAGGGCCTATACAAGCCTAGCCATAACAATTCCCTGGCTATTTCTTCCCACATTATTTACTTTCTGGACCCCTGTCTAGCAGGGTGACTGACGTGATCCCTGGGGTGAATTTCCTTTCTCCCATCCAATCGTCAAGGTTCCTCTTGAAGAGGTCCAAAGAGGCACTCTGCTTGACATGTATGGGCAATCTATTCCAGAGTCTGGGGATTCTCTGGGTCAGGAACCTATCCCTCCAGCATGTTTTGTTTATTGTGATGACAAGGTTTAGATCCCTGGAGCGTGTAGCTCTGAGGGATTGGGATTTCTTTAAGTGTAGCATGTCCAACAGCTCTGGGTTTGACATGGCCTTGTATGTTAAGCAGAGATCGCCTCTGAGCAGATGATATGTGACAGAGTATAGCTGGAGTTTTTTAAGGCGGTCAGCGTAGGGCATCTGCTTTAGGCCTGTGATTCTTTTAGAGAGGTATTTCTGAGGCCTTTCCAGTTGTTGCAGATGTCTTGAGAGGTACATACCAAATGGGGCGTTGTATTCTATAATGGGTCTAATGAGGGATGAGTACAGTGGGACAATGACCTCCTTTTTTCTGGATGAAAAGCCCTTCGTGATGAGGTGTGCCACATAGAAGGATTTCCTGACTGTTGTGGCGATGTGGTTATCGAAGGTGAGACCACTGTCCACCTGTGTCCCTAAGTCTCTTATCACACTTTCTGTGTTTAGTGTACTGCCACCTATATGGTAATTCATGGATACATGTTTTTCCCAAAGGGGATAACAATACATTTCTTGGCATTGAGCTTGAGCCCATGGCTCTGGCACCAAGCATCTGTTTCTGTAAGGCCCTTTTGTAGAGTATCCACATCATTTGGGGATTCAATAATGGCTCCCAGTTTGCAGTCATCTGCAAACTTTGTTAGCCAGAGTCCCTTAGTGTTGACCTGTACTTCAGAGAAGTAGATGCCAAACAAGAGCGGCCCCAGGACTGAACCCTGAGGTACTCCACTTGTCACTTGTCTGGAGCTGGATTTGGAGTCGGCTACTTTTACAGTGTGGGTTCTATCAGTAAGCCATTTAGCAACCCATTGGGTGACATAGGGATTAATGCCCAACTTAGTAAGTTTATCTATGATTCCAGAGTGGGGATGGTGTCAAAGGCCTTAGCAAGGTCTAGATAGGCTGTGTGGACCACCTTACCCTTGTCCATGGCTCTGGAGACTGATTCAAAGAAGTCAGTCAGGTTCAGGAGACAAGATCGGCCCTTCACAAACCCAAACTGGGTGGGGTCCAGTGTTTGAAGGTTGCCAATGTCTTTGTTTATAAGTTCCATGATAATACGCTACATGGCCTTGCAGATAAGGCTTGTCAGACTGATGGGACGGTAGTTTCTGGGATCCAAGGCGGATCCCCCCTTGTGGATTGGGATAACTGTAGCTCTGCGCCACTCAGTGGGCATGAAACCTGAGGTGAGGCTATGATTAAACATGACACTTAGGTGAGGTGCCAGTTCATATTGTAGTTCATGTAGTACACAGCCCGGGATGTCATCTGGTCCCATGGATGCTGTATTCTTGGCTTTAGAGAGTGCGTTTTGTACCTGTGTGGCCGTTATTACTGGAATTTGGCAATCGTACGGTATTGAGATGGGCCATTTAGGGGGTGAGAGGGGGGTGAAGTTGGCACTGAATCGATCTGCCAGGATATTGGCAATATCCTTTGGATCAGTATATTTAATGCCATTCTGTTTTAGCTCAGCGCAGATCTGAGCATTGCCATTTAGATTCTTGACATAGTTATAGAATGCTTTGTGGTTGTCTTTGGAATCTTTGGCAATTTTATTTTCGTAACTAGCTTTGGACTAGTATGTGGAACATTGGAGAAAATTCCTATTAGAGGAAGGAAAATATAGGATATAAAATCAGTGATGGGAGTAATCTATTACAATATGTAATATATTACTGTAAAATATTATAATTTCTAGTAACTAGTAATATTATAACTAGTTACTTTTTCAAAATAGTAACTAGTAATAGTTATATGTTACTTTTTTTTAGTAACTAATAACTTAAATGTGAGTTACTTTTGAGTTACCTTTGCTTAAACCAGTGGTTCTCAACGTGGGTGATACAGCCTCCTAAAGAGTAATAGAAAACGTCCGGGGTCCCTATATAGTATGGATAGTAATCCGATGTTAGGAGGTAATAGACGCTTTGAAATAGCAATTTGGATAAAAAATTACAACATAATGTTGGCATAACTCATAGCATATAGCATTCATAATAGATTATTAGAAATAGGCTGCAGCAAAATTTACTTCATTTTTTTAGCACTACAAGGAGGTGAAAGCTAATGATGACCAGACTCCAGCCCTGCCCTGGTACTGTGGGACTCTCACCCACTAAAACATCCCCTAACACTGTGACAATTCTAGCCTGCTAGAGATCATATCCTTACCTTGCAGTATAACAAATGGCATTGGTCCTCCATACCACCGTCAGTCGGAATCGAACTCCTCACTCATCAGTTGAACACCCGATTCCCCAACCCACTGCACCAAGCAGGACTCTTCAAGTGGCTCTATGATCAACCAACTTTTGTCTTGGAACAATTTTATATGTTCTTTTTAAAATTCTTTTCAGGTTTTGATTTTTAGTTGCTGAAAATACACAAAATGTGATAGGTTTTTATAGGTCTTGTGCTGCTGGGTGGTTTGGTTTAATTATTATCTGTGACTCTCTAACTATAAAGACTAGTTTCTTTCTCCTTTTGGCTGTGTCCATTAGAGATCACCACGGTGGATCAGTCTGCAGAACAAGTGGCAGTGGAGTTTTACATTGTTGAGTTGCCAGCCCAGCGCCCAACCTTTTTCAGAAGTCACACATATGCGCACACACATACCTATGGCCAATTTAGAATGTATACTCCACCTGCAGCATGTCTTGGAAATGTGTGAGGAAACCAGAACACCCTGAGGAAATTCACTCAAGCACAGGTAGTGTAGATCATGGTGTGTGTATTGTACTTTTAAAGCCACTGTAGTTCATAGGCACATGCATAAAAAGTACTGAGCATGTGCAAGCAGAGTACCATTTTGTGTAAGCAGCTGGAGTGAAAGCATGTATGTGTGTAGCAGTCAGTCACTTAGCTAGTTCTTTAAGTTTTATGTTCCAGTCATCCATCCTGATGTATTCATGTGTAATAAATATCTTAAATGAATACCTAAGCCTCATCTTCTTATTTGAATACACAAGATGAGTGACATGTTGTCAGAATGGGATCCGAAGACAAAACTTCTTAAAACCATGAGATGCACAGTCAGAAATGGGGGAATATACAAGAATGGCTCACAAATGACTCACAAACGACTCGAAAACAGGTCAGAAAATATTTCCAGGTTCTTAAACTCATTTAAATGATTTTTCCCTCGATTAATCTAAAGCGAAGCATGCCAAACCAATAACTGAATAAACAATGTTCAGAATTGTGACATAAGCAAAAAGTACTTGAAATAATTACAAAAACATTTGAAACAATATCTGAATCTCATAAAATGTTCAAAAGAGAGAAAACTGTATTTATTCACAGTGTACTACTTTTTCGCATTAACTAAAGCTATTCAAAGTATCTAAAGTGCGCAAAGTGTTGGCAGTATATGCAGTATTACAGTACAGTCTTTTTTTCAAAGAGTACAGTTATTTCAATGAGTTTGTTGTGCAGTTGAATATAATTACAAGTACCTGGTGTGTGTTTGACACTTATTTGGCATGGCAGAGGGATTTTACATACCTGGCACGCTTGTGTTTGATGATAATATTGCTTTAAATTGGAGAGTGTTTGAGCAAGAATATGATATTTTCATACAGACTGCTTTTTCTGATAAAGACGCACATACAAAAGCATTTATTCTGCTCAATTTAGCTGGTTCAGAAGCCATTGAGAGAGAGAACATTCCTTTGTGTATGCACCTGCTGTTTATGCAGAGAAGGGGGAAGACTGCCATATTGTGGTACAGGCTGAAACGTGGGAAGACTCTGAGTGCTTAAAACATAAATTTAGAGATATGTGCAACCCTCGAATGACTATTACAGTGGAAAAGCACATTTTTTTACACAAGAGATCAAAAGCCTGGTGAAACTTTTGCAACATGTATAACTGACTTGAGAAACAAGGCAAAAATTTTCAGATTTGGTGATCTGAGAGATGAGTTGATAAAAGACATGTTTGTGTGTGGTGTTAATAATGATGCAGTAAGAAAGATTTTGCTTTGAGACAGTGATTTAAATTTAAGCAAAACCACAGAGATTTGTCATATGTATGATCTTATAGAAAAGTACACGAATATGCTTACAAATGAGAAGAACATGCCTGCAGCTTCTTCCAGCATGAATCTTGTTAGTATGCAGCACAAGGTTAAGAGGTATAGGCCAAAGGGTGTGGCTTCCACAATGAAACCCAAGGCACATGCAGCAAAACTGAGGGGTGATTTTGCAAAACCCATAGTAAGCCTCATAGTCAGCTGTTGTAATTGTGGAGGTAGTCACGAACCTAAATGAGAAAAGTGCTTAGCTTTTGGTGAGCAATGCCACAGATGTAAAAAGTGGAATCATTCCAGAAAGCTTTGTAAATCTAAATAGCCATGACAGAGAACATTCTCCAAGAAGCAAGTTGATCAAATAGAAAGCTTCAACCCTACTTTTTATGTTGACGGTGTGTCTGTGCTTGAGGAAAAGGTTAATGCAGTAGATTTGTTGGGAAAGAGCGAAGTATTTTATACTGTACTGATTAATGGGAGACTTGTAGAGTTCAAAGTTGATACTGGTTCAAAGTGCAATGTTATGTCAGCAGAAATGTTTTCTAAGGTAAAAGCATGTGAAAAACTTTATTTGGCAAAGTGTGCGAAGCTTGTTGCTTTTGGTGGTGAAGAGATTCAAACTAAAGGCTCAGTAGTGCTTTCATGATATTCTGTTGGGAACAACCATGACTTGCAGTTTTACATAGTCAAAAGACACATGTAGTCATTGTTAGGCTTCGAAGATAGTTTGAAACTGTGACTGATTTCATTTAATAAGGAAGTCCACCATGTAAGCATCAACAATGAAGGTTTCACACAGAATATTTTTTCTGAATATGCTATTTTCAAAGATGGGCTTGGCAAACTCCCAGTTGTGTACTCCATGAAGTTAGACCACTAGGTAAGCCCAGTTGCCAGACTAGCGCAAAGGTTCCAGTAGCAATGCAGAGCAAAGTAAAAACAGAGCTAGACAGAATGGCACATTTAGGAGTAATTTGTCCAGTAGAAGGACTAACTGAATGGGTATCCTCCATGGTAGTAGCTCATAAAAAATCTCAAATGACATTTGAATATGAATTGATCCAAAAAATTTGAACAAAACACTGAAACAACTTCATCATCCAAAGCATACAGTTGAAGAAGTTGCTGCTCTCATGCCAAATCAAAATCTTCTTTGCTAACCACTTTCAGTACGCCATTTGGAAGGTACAAATTTTTGAGAATGCCATTTGGGATAAATTTTGCCAGTGAAGCCTTCCAACATGTGATGGAGCAAATTTTTTTATGGTTATCCATGTGCTGTTATAGTAGATAATATTCTTGTAGGAGGCAATGGTGAAGTCAAACATGATAGAAACCTCAGAAAAGTTCTAGATCATGACCTCAGAAAAGTTCTAGATCATGCTTGTGAATCTTAAATTGAATCCTCAGAAATGTAAATTCAGGCCAAAAGAAGTTACTTATGTGGGTCAGTTGTTTACCAGTTCAGGCTTACAACCAGATCTGTCCAAGCAAACTGCAATTCCTGAGATGTCAGCTCCAAACCATGCAACATCTTTACAACATTTTCATAGCATGATCAACTATTTAGGCAAGTTCATTCCTGATTTAAGTGAGCAATGCTACAAGAGCTGACATGTGAAAATGTAATTTGGTCCTAGTTGGAACAACACCAAACAGCATTTGATGTCCTGAAACAGAAAATTGCCAGTCCACCCACTCTGAGATGCTATAATGTTCACAAACCTGTAAATCTTTCCTGTGATGCTTTAAAATATGGCCTTGGTACAGTAATTCTTCAGCAGGGCAGACCAGTCGTCAATGTGTCTAGAACTCTAACTCAAACTGAGATGAAGTATGCGCACATTGAAAAAAAGAGCTTTTGGCAATGGCGTTTGTATGTTTGAAGTTCAGTGATTATATTTATGGCCAACCTATCCAGATTGAAACTGATCACAAACCCCTGGTTACTATTTTGAGAAAACCAGTGCACACAGCTCCAGCTAGATTGCAATGCATGATGTTAAAACTGCAAAAGTACAATTTCAGTATGATTTACACAAAAGGCAAACTTCTTTATCTTGCTGATACTTTATTCAGATCACCCAGACAAACCAATGGCTAGCATAACAATGAAAAAACTGATTTTGAAGCTATTGAAGTGAGAAATGTTTCTTCCACAAGTCTTGATGAGCTTAGAAATTGCACAGCTTCTGATCCAGTTCTCCAGAAGCCGAACCATTTTATCAGTCATGGATGGCCAGCAAAACAATCTTGTTTACCACTAGATGTGCAGCAGTATTTTCCTTATAGAGATCCGATTTTGATGGAAGATGGTATCATCATGAAAGGTCCAAAAGTGGTAATTCCAAAATCCTTGCAACAAGAGTATATTAAAATCTTGCAATGAGGTCACCTAGGAACTGATTCTACCAAAAGAAGGACAAGAGGATTACTATTTTGGCCTTCTATGTCAAAAGATATTGAGAAGGAAATCTTAGCTTGTTCAATCTGTAATAGTACTAAACCACACCAACAAAAAGAACCACTTCAGCTGAACCAGATTCCTGAACTATCTTGGTCGACAATAGCCACAGATATTTACAAATGGAATGGTGAGCATTATTTGGTATTAGTAGACTCTTCAAAGAAAGAGGTTGGCAAAGAAGAAGTGGGATTGTCAGAGAGATGAAGAAAGTAGACAGGAGTATAAGGAGATGAGGTGCATGGCAGAGAGACAGGTAGTGAAGGCTAAGGATAAGGCATATGAAGAGTTGTATGAAAGGTTGAACACTAAGGAGGGAAAAAAGGACCTGTACCAATTGGCTAGACAGAGGGACCGAGCTAGGAAAGATGTGCAGCAGGTAAAGGTGATAAAGGATAATGAGGGAAACATACTCACAGGCAAGGAGAGTGTGTTGAGGAGATGGAAAGAGTACTTTGAGGGGTTGAAGAATGAAGAGAATGAGAGGGAGAGAAGGTTGGATGATGTAGGGATAGTGAATCATGAAGTACAATGGATGAGCAAGGAGGAAGTAAGGATAGCTATGAAAAGGATGAAGAATGGAAAGGCTGTTGGACCAGATGACATACCTGTGGAAGCATGGAGGTGTTTAGGTGAAATGGCAGTGGAGTTTTTAACCAGATTGTTTAATGAAATCTTGGAAAGTGAGAGGATGTCTGAGGAATGGAGAGAAAGTGTTTTGGTACCGATTTTTAAGAATAAGGGTGATGTGCAGAGCTGTAGTAACTACAGAGGGATTAAATTGATCAGTCACAGCATGCAGTTATGGGAAAGTAGTGGAAGCTAGGTTAAGAAGGGACGTGATGATTAGTGATCAGCAGTATGGTTTCATGCCGGAAAAGAGCACTACAGATGTGATGTTTGCTCTGAGAGTGTTGATGGAGAAGATCAGAGCAGGTCAGAAGGAGTTGCATTGTGTTTTTGTAGACTTAGAGAAAGCATATGACAGGGTGCCTAGGGAGGAGTTGTGGTATTGTATGAGGAAGTCAGGAGTGTCAGAGAAGTATGTAAGAGTGGTACAGGATATGTATGAGGGAAGTGTGACAGCGGTGAGGTCTGCGGTGGGAGTGACTGATGTGTTTAAGGTGGAGGTGGGATTACATCAAGGATCAGCTCTGAGCCCTTTCTTATTTGCAATGGTGATGGACAGGTTGACAGACAAGATCAGACAGGAGTCCCCGTGGACTATGATGTTTGCAGATGATACTGTGATCTGTAGTGAGAGTAGGGAACAGGTGGAGGAGACCCTGGAGAGATGGAGATATGCTCTAGAGAGAAGTGGAATGAAGGTCAGCAGGACTAAGACAGAATATGTGTGTGTGAATGAGAGGGAAGATCGAGGAATGGTGAGGATGCAAGGAGTAGAGGTGGCAAAGGTGGATGAGTTTAAATACTTGGGATCAATAGTTCAGAGGCGAGTGTGGAAGAGAGGTGAAGAAGAGAGTACAGTCAGGATGGAGTGGATGGAAAAGATTGACAGAAGAGTACCAGTAAGAGTGAAAGGGAAGATCTACAAGAGGGTAGTGAGACCAGCTATGTTATATGGGTTGGAGACAGTGGCATTGACAAAAAGGCAGGAGTTTGAGCTGGATGTGGCAGAGTTAAAGATGTTAAGATTTGCACTGGGTGTGAAGAAGTTGGACAGGATTAGGAATAAGTATATTAGGGGGTCAGCCCAGGTTGGAAAGTTTGGAGACAAAGCCAGAGAGGCAAGATTACATTGGTTTGGACATGTGCTGAGGAGGGATGCTGAGTATATTGGGAAAAAGATGCTAAGGATGAAGCTACCAGGTAACAGGAAAAGAGGAAGGCCTAAGATAAGGTTTATGGATGTGGTGAGAGAGGACATGCAGGTGGTTGGTGTGACAGAGCAAGATGCAGAGGACAGAAGGAAATGGAAACAGATGATCCGCTGTGGCAACCCCTAATGGGAACAGCTGAAAGAAGATGATGAGACTCTTATTCAAATTGGTTCAAGATTGATCTACTTCCTAACCTAACTTCCAGTACTGTCATTATGAAACATTTTTTCTGTCCATGGTAGTCCGCACAAAGTCATTTTTGACAATGCTGCACAGTTTACAAGTGAGCAGTTCAAATGATTTGCTGAGACATGGGACTTTGTTCATATTACTAGTAGTCCTGATTGAAAGAAAGAGAGGATGATGACAAGAAATAAAACTGCAAGTCAGACAGGATGAGATTATACTACGTTATTACTACCCAAAGGCGGCAAGAAGAAAAAGGGAAGGTGCAACTGTACTTGAAATCGGATTTCAGGCAACCAGAGAGAAAGTGATAAAAAATGAGATAGGTAGAAGGATTATCTGGTATGGGGTAGAAGGCACATACCAAAAAGGGGTGAAGAAAGATTCTACAAAAAAATTTTGGGTAACTGGACACAGAGAAGAAGGGATGAAATAGAGGTAATAGGGGTACTACAATCTCATTACAGAATCAGAAAAAGGAAGTTTGTATGAAAGGAATGAATATAACAGAAATGTGAGCAAGAACTTGCTCAAGGAATGAAAGAGGGAAGGTGGATGGACAGTTGGAGGGAAGGTATCCAACTGAGAGGGAATATACCTTCCCAAGAAACATTTTGATGCAGGTAAGCAGGTCAGAAAGGATCTTAGAGAAGGAAAACCTAATGGAAATAATGGAAAAGATTAATATACAGGAGAGATGCATATCACATCATACAGCAGTGAGACTTATGGTAAGTGTGCAGGAACAGAAAGTAATAAGACGCGGCTAGAGGTGAGCTACTACAAATGGAAGAAGAAGGAGGACAAGGAAACACTGCAAAGATTAGTAAAAGAGTCAGTACAAGACAATATGAAAGACTGAGACAAACTGAAGAACACTGTTGGGATGTTATCAAGGTCACTGATGAGTGCGGAAAGAAAAAATGAAGGGTAGTAAAAGAGCTGTAGTGAGAGAGATGAGACTGGTACAAAAGGAAGCCAGAAGACATTAAAATAGAAGGGAAGCACTACAGGTCAGAGAAAAACCACAATTAAGAAATGTAATTACACAATAAAATGAATACAGAGGAAGAAATTTGAAAGTGGTACAAGAGGAGCTGCTGGTGGATTGTGGAGGAGGCACAAGGGAAACAGTAAGCTAAGAAATGCAAGAAGATGCAGGCAGAGACTGTACATAGAATGGAGAACATTTAGAAGTGGGTGAGCCAATCAGGGAAACATTTAAGGTATACTACAGGAAGATTTACAATCAGCTAGAAAGGAAGAAGTCTCAGAATGGAACCAGCAAAAGAATGTAGGAAGATATACACAAGAAGTCAAAGAGGCAAGATATTCACAAGGGATACGATAAAGAAAGCCAAATATAAGATGGAGAAGTCACAGTGGTGTTTGCAAGAAGACTGGATGAAGTATTGCCAGAAATAATACAAGCAGAGCAAAATGGCTTGATGAAAAGAAAGAAGCCAAGATAAAATGGTGAAACCTGCTGGAATTTATGTTAGGAAGGAAGAGAAGCAGGAATGGAAAGGTGGGATTGTGTTACTGGAATTGCAGAACAACTTTGATATGACAAAGTGGAAGGATTCCTATGGAATACACTGCAGCAAAGGCAGATAAGGAAACGTTCATATGTTGGATATAGTGTATAAACCCATACACCATTACCCAGAAATAGAATTACTAGTAAGTGGAGGAGTATGTGAAAAGATGAGGTAAAGAGGGAAATAAAATATCAGTTTTTATTATATGCAGATACTTACCTAATAATGTCAGAAGATGTGGCTGCAGCAATTGGAGTTATGAAAAAAAATTCAAGAAATTTAGGGAAATGGCTGTACTCAGGCACAGTGACAAAATGTCAGTGGCAGAGGGATTAGGACAATGGAAGGGGATCCTACTCTGCAACATACAAATAGACCTTATAGACAAAAGGCTACACCAAATGCCAAGAACACATAGAGGACTGGGTCAGTAAAGGCAAGGGTGAGCAGGGGATAAATGAGAATCAAAAGAAAAAGGTGGGCTGGAGGCGTCTTCATATCCTACAGTGACATGTAACATCATCCACTGGATAAAAACAGAAGAGAAGGAAGGGAGAGGAAGATGTTGAGATGCTTATTAAAGAGCGTGAATGAAGTGGCAGAAAAAGAACTGAAATGCATGAAGCAGAGTGATAGGAACCCCAACAACTATGGGGAGCAGAATGGTGGGAGATCAAAGATAGGAAAAATTAAAAAATATGGATGAAAAGCGGGATAGGTCACAAGGAAGATTGGGTATGCACAGAAAGGGATGGTGGAGAAAGATTTAAAACAATGAAGGTGCTAATTCAAAATATGAATACTGTTAGCCTAGCAGTGGAAATAAATGTAATCACTGGAGACCTAGAAAAAAAAATACAAGGAGGGTAACAGGATAAAGGGAAAAGCATAGTGGGGACACAAAAGGTGACAGGATGGCACTTTGGAGGAAATGTTTGAGGTTAGAGAGGCAAAATATCAAATAGCTCTATGAAGAGCTAAGGGAAAGAAGGGCAAGGTGAAGAAAAGAAAATGCGGAAAACATTGTGAAAGGGAAGCAGGGTGGGAGACAGATGCACGATGCTGGCAGAAGGCAATGCAAACAGTGGGACACATTAAGAAAGTACATGGAGTGGAACATCAGAGCCCAAGACTACTATCCCTCGTTAGATTGGCAAAGGAAGGTAGGAAGGAGTATAGTAGATGCTGGAGGATTTAGGAAGAAGTAACATGAATGCTACACATGTTCTGGGACTGTGGGTGGGTACAGAAGTATCTGGGGGGCATATTTCAAAAGGAATCAAGACATACTTTGAAATTCTACACATGGGACTTAGAGGACACCATTTGGAAAGAAAGAGAAATGAACATTATGAGGCTAGAAGTTAAATAACATTATCACTCATAGTTTGAAGGAACCAAAAACAGTAAAAGAACTCAAATTCCACATGAGGTTCCTGGACATGAGGACAGGATGGCAAAAACTGACTATAATGAAGAAAGAAAGGAGAAATGAAAAAGCAATAGAATAAAGTATTAGAATGCTGTAAAAGTGAAAGGTTGTGCCAAGAGGAAAGAAAGGGTGAATGATAGAATAAAGTATTAGAATGCTGTAAAACTAAAAGTCATGCCAAGAGGAAAGAAAGGGTGAATGCAAAGGAAAGCTGTTGTGGGGGATAGGGTAGGAAATGAAGCAGCCAAACCATGATGAGAATCAGTACACCATGCATGGGGATTGGATGCGAATGCAATGTAATGTAGAAAGTTAAGGTTTGAAGAGATTAGTCCTGCTCACTAAGTGGTATGGTGCCTTGATCCATCCATACCTGCAGCTTGGATGGTCTGACTCTTATTCCTTTCATTTTTGAAACACAAAAGATACAGCCTTCACATGAATAAAGCCTGTTGACTCATCACCTTAGAGAGTGTCAGTCCACATCTCTGTCCCATCAAGCTGGACACAGTTGCTGTTTCATGCCCAGTAATAGCCATATTTCCAGAGTTCTTACTTGAGTGCTTTCTAACCTTTTTTCCAGCAGATTGTTACTGTGGAAAATTGTAGTAGTGAATGGAAGGCTTCTTATTTGGACCATTACCACAGATATAGATTTATTTTTGTTTCCCTCTGTCAGTGGTGTTTCAAATTATGTTGGAAATCTTGATTGTTTACATTAGCTCTTCATTTTATGCAAAGCATGTAGCTGTTATTGCTGTTTCCATTTATGTCAGGAATACAAACTCTTAGCTCTTTTCTTGAAGTCTCTAAGACCATCTCTGTCACATCTTTCCTTGTCCTCCATTATTGATTTATATCCCTAAAGTGCCTTTTTAGGCGGTGTTCCAAAGACCAAATTGCCACCATAACAGCTACAAACAAATGCAATGTGAGGGTCATGCTGCTCAATGCTAGAAGTCTAAATCTCAAAATGCACTTGCTCAAAACACTCCTAAAAATGGAGAACATTGACATTTGTGCTGTTACAGAGACCTGGTTCAAGGCACCAAAAAGCACCCCTGCACTACCAGACTATAACTCATTCCACACCTTTCGGCCCCAGAACTTGGACCGAAGCTCCAAAGGTGGTGGTGTTTCATATTCATAAAGGATGAGCACACCCCCAGACTGGTAGCCCAACATAATGCATCAGAAAAACTTCAGGTGCAGCTTACACTGGGTAAGACAGCAATTCAGGTTGTAGCCTGTTATAGGTCCCCAGCCATGTCCCAAAACACTCACTCCACATTCCTAAGCACCCTGGAGAATATTAGGGTCCAGCCTAACACACTCATACTGTGCGACTTCAACTACCCCTCCATTAACTGGGAAAGCTACTCATGTACCAATGCACTTGCCCAATGTTTCCTGGAATTCATTAATTCCAATGCCCTGGACCAGCTCATTCTTACCCCTACTAGAGGTAGCAACATCCTTGACCTGGTCATTACTAACATTGGAAACCGTTGCTCTACACCAATAGTCAACTCCTCCCTGGTTAGATCTCACCACAAACTAATCACCTTGGAAATCCACATCCACCCCGCAAAGGTAACCACCATGAACAACTTCTCCAAAGCTAACTTTGGGCTCCTAAGAACAGAGGTGGCTAACTTCACAGCACCAATGCAAATGGAGAATAGTTGCATGACCACTGAATCATACACCAATGCACTGTACGAACATATACACAAACGCATGGATCTCGCCATACACAATAGAACAAAGATGCTCTCCTCCAAAAAAAGGAAGCCAATCTAGTGGTCCCCTGCCATAAACAAACTCTACAACAGAAGGAGGAAACTGATGTGGAATAAGGTGAAGTCCCAAGACTGGAAAAACTCCCTTATCAGCCTCAACAAAAAGTTGAGATCCCTCATCAAATCCTCTAAAGCTAGCTATGAAAACAGAATTGCAGCAGATAGTAAAGACAATCACAAGTCCTTCTATAATTATGTAAAAAACCACGGCAATACCCAGATTTGCTCTGATCTACTGCACAAGGTACCTCCTATACTAAGCCAACAGATATTGCCAATATACTGTCTGACAGATTCAGTGCCAACTTTTCCCCTCTCTCCCCACAAATGACCAATCACAATACCAGTAGATTGCCATGCACCCAGTATTACTGCTGCACAGGTTAAAACAACACTGTCCAAGGCCAAGAATACAGCCTCTTTGGGACCTGACAATATCCCTGGCTGTGTTCTACATGAACTACAGAGTGAACTGGCACCTCACCTGTGCCCTGTTCAATCACAGCCTCACCTCAGGTTCCTATTACATTGTAGAATCCCTGAAACTTCGAAGCTGAGAACATTGAACTCAGATGTTCAAAGTTTCAGGAATTCGAACAAAAAAATAAAATAAAAACCCTAACTAGTTCCTGACTGTTGCAACCATCTTCGAGATTGCAATACAGTGTGTAAAAGAAAAGATTTCCCTTTACCGTACTGTAGTGCGATCTCAGAGTTGGTAAATTTAAAGAGCGGGGTGTGTGGGGGAGGTGCAGCCCCCCACATGGGGAGTGCAGGGGGGCTTGCCCCCTTGCTTGCAACAGTTTATTTCTTTTCTTTTGTTTTTATTTTTTTTTTTTTAATGTTATCGAAGCTCTGCAACTTTGACCATAAGGTTTTGACCTTATGGTATTTGAAGTTTCGGAACTTCGATAATGTAATAGGAACCCGCCTCACCTCTGGCTTTGTCCCTACTGAATGGCACACTGCTATAGTCATCCCTGTCCACAAAGGAGGAGCGACTACAGACCCTGGGAACTATCACCCCATTAGCCTGACAAGTCTGATATGCAAAGCTATGGAATGCATCATCATGGACCTAATAAACAAGGATATAGGGAATCTCCAAACTCTGGATCCCACACAGTTTGGTTTTGTGAAGGGTCGATCATGCCTGCTCAACTTGGTCGACTTCTTAGAGTCAGCCACCAGAGCTGTGGATGAAGGCAAGGCAGTTCATACAGCCTACCTTGATCTGGCCAAGGCCATTGATACCATTCCCCACTCAGGAATCATAGAAAATCTCACTAAGCTAGGCATCAACCCTTCTATCACTAGATGGGTTGCAAACTGGCTCACAGATAGAACCCACAGTGTGAAAGTAGCTGACTCCAAGTCAGACTGCCAACCAGTCACAAGTGGAGTCCCACAGGGATCGGTCCTGGTATCTCCTGTTTGGTATCTACTTCTCAGAAGTCTAGTCCAACACAAAGTGACTCCGGCTGCAAAGTTCGCAGACAATTGCAAGTTGGGAGCCATTATTAACTCCCCAAGTGATGTTGACATCCTACAGAAAGGCCTCACTGAGATCGATGACTGGTGTCAGAACCATGGCCTTAAGCTCAATGCCAAAAAATGTGTCGTCATCCCCTTTGGGAAAAACCCAATTCCCATGAACTACCACATCAGTGGTAGTCCACTGAACAAAGAAGGCGTTATAAGAGATCTGGGAACACAGGTTGACAGCAACCTCTCTTTTGACCACCACACTGCCACTGTGGTCAGAAAGTCCTTCTGTGTGTCACTTCTCATTACTAAGGGTTTTGCATCCATGAAGAAAGAGGTCGTTGTCTCCCTCTACTCTTCCTTCATTCAGCCAATCATCGAGTACAATTCCCCATTTGGCATGTACCTCACTAGACACCTGCAACAACTGGAGAGGCTGCAAAAGTACCTCACAAAGAGGACCCTAGGCCTTAAACACTTGTCCTATATGGACAGATTCAAAAAACTCCAACTATTCTCTGTCTCATATCGCCTACTTAGAGGTGATCTCTGCTTGACTTATAAAGCCACGTCTGATCCAGCACTGTTAGAAATGCTACATCTAAAGAAATCCCAATCCCTCCACACCACATGCTCCAGAGACCTCAACCTCATTACCACAATCAACAGAACATGCTGGAGGGACAGGTTCATAACCCAGAGACTGCCCATGCTATGGAATAGACTTCCCATACATGTCAAACAGAGCACCTCACTGGCCTTCTTCAAGAGAAATCAATGAGTGGATGGGAAATAGAAATGTCACCCCAGGGATCACTCCAGTGGCTCTAGTTGACAGAGGCATTGGAAACTAAGGTCGGGTGGCACGATGCCAGGGTAATCCTATGGGCTAGGCTTGTAAAGGATTCAGGGCCATTAGTCTAGTACACACCTATGAACATATGAACCTTTGGCTGTGAACTGATGAAGGAGAAGCTTGCTTTTTCTCTGTCTTTCAGCCTGGTGATTCAGTAGAATAAATGTTTTCTTTTTCTTCAATAGAATTTATACTTGTAGTTATTTCTAATAAAATGTGCTTGTTGCAGTCTTGCAAGCTTGTCTGTGATCCCCACCTTTTCTGAGTTTTAATAATAATTCAAACTGCATTCCATACTATCACTCAAGCCCCATAGGGCTACAGAGATTAACTTAAATTAGCTAATTCATTGACCAGTTTTCTTCCCACAGTATTCTAACCAGAAAAATATAAATAATAAATTTAGTGTTTAAATGTTAGTAGACAGGTAATATGTATAAATATGGTCATCTTGTTTGTTTGCAATAGGATGCAGACAAAAATGTTAGTAAACAATTTCCTTTATGTTAAATTATCCTTTTGTTTAAACTGTGGCAAACGTCTTTCAGATTTTCCAGAGAATGCTATTTCCATAGGTGCCGGAACCATAGAGAGAGGGGGAGGGGGAACCCCCCACACACACACACTTTTACAGTTGTAAGACCTATAGGCAGACCCATGCATGCATTGCATGCTAACATAATTTCAAACACAAAAGTGCATGGAAATAGCTATGTTCCACATCAGACCTGTTGCTGCATTGCTGATCACATCAATCCTGCTGCCAGAGTCACGGTAAGGAGAGATTTTGTGTTTTGGTTTCCCCCAAGGCTGTGCTCCATTATACCGATCTTATGCAGGCTGTGCTCCATTTATGCTTATGCAAGCTGGAAGACTCCGTGGCTCTGTTTATGCAGGCTGTCAGTCCTGCTGCCAGAGTCACAGTAAGGAGAGAATTTATGTGTTTTGGTTTCCAGTAAGGAGAGATTCTGTGTGTTTCAGTTTCCCAAGGCTGTGCTCCATTTATGCATAGGCATGCTGGAAGGTGTGTGTACATGTATAAAATGTCCCAGTTACTTATGACTGGTGGTTAGAATTACTCAGGCTCAAACCCTCTACCTTAGGTACAGAAGCCTGCATTCTCTACTCACACCACCACTTGTGATCCAGGGAGTTTGGTCTGTTCCTCTTAAAATTTGTGGGATTTTTTTGGCAAATCCGTGAGAATGGAATTCACTAAATAATGTTAGCCCTTTAAGTTTCAGTCTTCCTATCTTTTTTGGAAACACATGGTAACACAAAACACTATTTTAGCAAAGTTCTAAGGTTATACAAGCAATATAAGGTTATACTAGCAATATTTAAAATGTGTCCCTGGTTTTGGGCCTTTGCCCCCCCCCCCCAGTAAATTTTGGCTTTTTCCAGATTTCTTCTGCTGTGAAATTGAAAGATTTAGTTGTGTCAAGTGGATGGTGTAGTGGTAGTGTTTTCGCCTCACAGCAAGAGGTTTTTGGTTTGATTCTTGCCTGGGGTGCTTTCTGTGTGAAGTCTGTATATCCTCCTTGTGTTTGTGTGGGTTTCCTCTGGGCCCTCTGGTTTCCTCCCATGTTACAAAGACGTGTCTGGAGCATTTCTCCCTGGGCCTCTGCGGAAAATTGGCTTTCTTCCAAGTTGGACTTTCCTGGTAAACACATATTAAATAAATAAATTTTGCTGAGAGCTTCAGGGGAAGAGAAGTTTAATGCTGCTTATTCCAAGTCTGTTTGCATTGTTAGTAGCACAACAGGTAAGTAGCCTTACTTTTGATGCAGAAGGTTGTGAGTTCTACTCCCACAGAATGCAGATGGATGATACTGTACTGTGTTATGCTTTAAAGGGAGTGGATGTGGCAGTCCTGTGAATGCCCTTCTTTGGAGGAATTACCTAGTAACTATAAACTTGTTATGAGTTTGTGATCCATTCCCTATTACTAGCTTAAAGTTTTTTTAATGTAACATAGGCAATTAATTCTTTAAAAGCAACAGCCACTTTATTTGTTGATGAAACAATGAAATATAAAGTTGTTTCCTAGCAGCATCTTCTTCATTAGAGATCCCTTTAATGTGGAATTATTTAGATGACTTACTCCTGCAGAGATTTTGCATATTTATTGATATTGGCGGATTGTAATGACAGAAGTTTGAGTGGTCTTTTAAGGTTGAAATTTTCTGAAATGGGTAGTTTTGTCATCAGTTCATACATTTTGTTTCATTGCTTACAAGAAGACTGTTCAAAACTACAAATCTGAAACACAATCTAACAACTAGAGCTGTATTATACAAGGAATATAATTTAATACAATCAGGAAGGTGAATCAAAGAATACATACATGTATGCATGACCCAAAAAATGTGTTTGAAAACAGCCCAGAGGAAAGTGTGAAAGGCTCAAAATCATGGGCAAATTTTAAGCTTTACTCTTGTTACCAAACCAATGGATGAAGGTAAAAAAGTTCACACCACATTACCTTGACCTGACCAAGCCCCTACTCAAGTACAGTACAAAAGATAAATAATGTAGGAGCAAACACTTATATCACTAGCAGGATTGCCAACTTGCTCACAGGATGCAGGAGATCAAAATAGAGGAATACACCAGTCACCAATGGAGTCCCCCCAGGGTTCGGTGCTGAGACTTTTGCTGTTTGGCATATACATCTCAAAAGGAAATACCAAAGGGCTTTGGCCTGCTAAGTTTGAGATGACTGCAAGCTAGGAGCAGTTATTTAATCCCCAAATGACTTAACCATCATGCAGGAAGGTTTGTCCCAAACAATAACTGATGTCAAAATCATGACAATGCACTCTGAGAACTGACCCAATTGGCATTTTGGAATTTGTGTATACAGTGACCTAACTTTTGACCAACATGTCCCCAGAGTCATAAGAAAGCCTTTCTATATTGCACAGCTTATAAACAAATTGATTGTGACTAGATCTAGAGATGTTGTTGTCCCCTTTACAAAGCTCTCATTAGGTCAATTATTTTTGTATAATGCCCACTTTGGCATGCATCTGTCCAGCCCCATGCACAATTGGAATACCTTCAGAGATGCCTTACTTAAAAGGATATAAGTCCTAAACAATAGATCTTGCATGAACTACCTCAAAGATTTATTACTATACTCAGTATCCTACTGAGTGCTTAGAGATGATGTGTCTGGCATACAAGGCATCCTCTGACCTAATACAGATGGACCTACTGAACATCAGCAAGTCAAATGGCATCAGAAATACTCAGTCCATGTTTCTAAACTGAATGTTGTGGAGAGATGGATATATATCACAGAGGCTACCACTGTTCCAGAACAGACTATCCATAAAAATAACACAAAGCTCATCCATCCATATTAAAATGTAACTTGGATCTAAGGATGGGTAATAGAAAATGTACTCCAGGATTACCCCTCATGCCACTAATGGATAGAGGCAGTTCCTAAATGCTGCATCCCTTAAATGGGTCCCCTCAAATTATCTATGGAATGATCACAGTTATTCTCACTAGGGCTAATATACAATTATCAGCTGTAGGATAAGTAAGACCCATCAAAAATGTTAATTCCAAGCACCAAAAGGGAATTGGCTAAGCTTAAAAAGTCCTCCAAGTGAATCTATGTTGTGGAGGTAAATATAAACAAAATTGCCCTTTTTAGATCACTTAGTGCCCCTCTCACCCTCAACCCCCCAGTCTTCAACAGCTATGGCTATTTTGGAATTGTCTTTATAACCAATACTTCTTCAGTAATGCCTCCTTGGATGACTTTTGTACAGATGCTTTTATGTCATACCTGTATACTTTTGCAATACATAAAGCTGGAAGTAACCATTAAGTTCAAAGTCTTTTTCTGGACAGTGGTTGTTAAAGCAATGGTAAATTAAGATAAGCACCCTGCAGTTTTAAACTAGGGCTGGGTCTGTCCTGCTTATTCCTGCAGCCCAAGCAGTATAAGATGAAACAATAATGGCTATCCCATGTTATTAGTGGATCTGCAAGTATCTCTGGGTACAGAAAGCATCCCAACATACCTCTACTTGCACTCTGTTACTTTGTTTCCATTTGCATGGTTCTCCTGACATGCAAAAGTGGTACATCATGGAAGGTCATCAGTAGAATTTGTCAGTCTGGGGTAAAATTAGGTATGCAATCAGTGCTTTTCCCATAAATCCAACATTAACTTTTGCTTTCTTCACCCAATCAATTTCTGAATTGTCCATTCATCACCCCCATTAGTATCGGTATGCAGAAACTGAGGAAAGAAGAGCCCTTCACATTCTGATTGTACACATTCAAGACCATTAAATGCACCCCATCAGCGCAAGGTTTCAACACCTACCACACATTCAGGCTTATCACACTATATTAAATCACTAAAGTTGGTGATATCTCCATATTTGTAAAAAAAATGTTTCACCTCCAGGTTAGCTAGATAGCACAATAATCTGGAGCTTCACCATGTCCAGCTAACCATTAACAAGACCCCTTATCCATAAAAATTAACTATATGACCCCTCTACGTCCCCGTCAGCCCATAACTCATTCCTAACTAGTACGAGGTCCATATACATTAAACCAGCAATGTTCTACGAGAGGACTTCAGCTGCCTCTTCATTAACTGAGAGACATATACATCCTCTAACATGCATGCTCAGATATTTCCAGACTTCGTCAGTACAAATTGTGTGGACCAGTTAGTCCACACCCCAACCAGTGACATAATTCTAGACTTAGTCCTCACCAGTTTGGGACAGCTCTAACCCCTACTAAATTTAACTCCCTACCCGGTCAGTTTGGACCATAGGTCAGTCACAGTTACCTTAATACTGAAGCCAGAAGCATCCTCCGGTACCTCAGTATTCAGAGAATATACCAAGACTAATCTACTGAAACTGAGTGATGACCTGGCTAAATTCAACATCCCCTTCCAACTTGATGACCTCAGTGCTTATGTGAAATCCTTTACTGCCAAATAATATGCATATGTCAACAGCTGCAAAGATGCAAATATCCACTCTGAAGTAAATGCAGTGGTATTTTTGAAAATAAACCCCTATGGTCAAGCCCAAATACAAACAGACTCTATAATAAAATAAAATTTTATTTCATGTAAAAATAAATGCAACTCCCAAGATGCAAAAAATGCTATTGCTAAACTTGAGAGGTAACTCCAGATGCTGATCAAATCAACCAAAGCCAGATATGAGGCAGAAATTGCCATCCAGGCAAAGGGCAACCAAAAGATTTTCTTTAACTGTGTTAGAAACCTTTGAAATAATGTTCAGCACTTTGCAGGCCTATTAGTAAATTATATCACATACTCGGAACCAGAGAATATAGCAAATCTGCTAGCAGTTAAATTGAATTCTAACCTCTCCCATATTACATTCCCACATCGCATACCGAGATATTCATCCGGCTCAAATATCCCCATAAACAAGTCTTCAAGGCACTGCCAAAAGCCAGGAACACTGTTTCCATGGAGACAGATAACATACCAGGTTGCTTACTGGCCAGCCTGAAACAGGACTGATTCAGTGATGGTCTTCAAACAGGCTTAGTGTCAGACAAATGGTGGACAGCAACTGTCATCCCCTTGCACAAAGGTGGGGCATCAATATATACCCAGGAAATTATAGATCCACATGCCTGATCAGCCTCATCTGTAAGGGTATGGAAAGGATTATTATGGAGTTAATAAATAAGGCCATAGGTAACCTATAAACTCCCAGCCCAAGCCAATTCAGATTTAAGGGAAGATACTGCCTGCATGACCTGGTTGACTTCTTTCAGAACGTTACTGAAGCTATGGCTGAGGGCAAATCAGTACACACTGCATATCTAAACCTTGTAAAGGTGATCGACACCATCCCACATTCACATATCATAGATAAACTATGCCAGCTAAATGTTAATCCCTATGTAACTAGCTGGATAGTAAACTGGATGACAGATAGAGCCCAAGAAATTAGAGTAGGCTGGTCAACTTCTTCCAAAAGACCTGTAAGTAGTGGTGTACCCCAGAGTTCAGTCCTTCAGCCACTCATCTTTAGCATTTATTTCTCAGAGGTCAAAGCTACTGTTAAGGGTTGATGACAAGTTTTCAGGTGACTCTAAACTTGCTTCCATCATAACCTCCCTAGAGGATACTATGACCCTCTAAGATGGCCTTTCCTAAACCAATAGCTGGTGGCAAAACCAAGGTTTAAAAATGAATGCCAAGAAACATATACAGTATCCTTCAGCAAAGAAGAAGTCCCGTGTAATTATTACACTGACATCACACCTCTGAAAATTCATCCAGTTGTTAGGTGTCTGGGAACCTATGTAGATAATGAACTGTGCTTCGATCACCACATGAGAGAAAGTGTTTTTTCATTGGGCAGTTTATTACTAAAGGTATGGTGTCCAGGTCCAGAGTTCTGATCATTCCACTGTATGCTGCAATCATCAGGCTATCATTAAGTACAATACCTCCTTTGGTATGTACCTGTCCACACATTTCAGACAAATGAAATGCCTACGACATTTTCTTACTGAGAAAATCAAGGACATAAATGGTAGAAGCTATGAAGACCATCTCGAAGCCTTGTATTTTTCTCAGTATAATCACAACTAGTGCAATCAATGCCTTGTGTACAGAGCTTCAACAGATCCTATCCTATCAGAACTTCTGTCATTTGTAAGCCCAAAGGAAGCATAAATACCAGCTTACAATATATAAATCTCTTTTGCAATATAAACAGAACATGCTGAAGGGATAGATATGTATCATAGAGAATACCACTTCTTTGGAATTGTCTTCTCCAAATAAAGCAAAAACGTCTCTTACACTATTCAAATGTAATCTGAACAAGTGGATGAGTAACCACAAAGTCATCCCTGGTTTAGCACTCTTGACCGTCATGGACATTGACAACATGTAAATGTTCTCCTCATCACTGGGTTATTTATATTTTTAAAATGTAAGGGCAAAAAGCTTCATGGAACTTTATTTTTAGGGTTTGAAAGATGCTTACAGATCAATATTCTAATAAGTACCTATGAACTTATGTGCAACAGCTCAGGATTTATCTAAATTACGTCTGCTTGTTCATGAAGAACCTTTGCTTCTGGGGCTGCTAGGGCTTGCAATGGCCAAACACTGTTTTTCAGTTGCTGGGGTGCTGCAGGCATTCCGTCAGTACTACAAGTCCAATTCATCCTCTAAGTTAAATCTCTTACTAGCAATAACAATAGCGTAATCAGTTACTGCAAACTTATTTACAACTTTTAAAATCATGACACCTAACAGGATGTGTAAACAGTGATGAAATATGCTTTAGCCAAGTGTGCTTATTGTGAGTCAAATAAACATTATAATTCACTTTATGACATCTGTCATTTTTTAAACATTTACACTTGTATTACGTGTTATCCTTTCGAGTTAAGTCTTCATTATTATTTTTAATTTGCAGGAAATGCGCTTGATAATTGTTAAAGGGAAAGCCAGCTGCAGTGGTTAGCATTGCCGCCTCACAGCAAGAGGTTCACCGGTTTGATCCTCAGCTGGGGTGCCTTCTGTGCGGAGTCTGCATGTCCTCCCTGTGGGCGCATGGGTTTCCCCCAGGTACTCTGGTTTCCTCCCACATCCCAAAGACATGCTATAGGTGGATTTGACACTCTAAATTGGCCCTAGGTGTGAGTGAGTGCATGTGTGTGCTTTTTGTGGAAGGTTGGGCAACGGGCTGGCAACTCGACACAGTAAAACTCCACTGCCAATCATAAGCGGACAGGTGATCCACTGTGGCAACCCCTAACCAGGAAAAGCCGAAAGAAGAAGAATTGTTAAAGGGAAAGGGGTGGGCTTACGGACAATGTGTACTTATGCAGTGTACATGTGATGATATCATGGTAAATAGAACAATCTCTCCTAAAAATGTGCTAAATTGTGGTTGGGGTTAGCACAAACCCAAACCATAGAACCTCTGTGCATTTGGGTTCTTTGACCGATCTACTGGTTCAGGGACACTATATCTGTTGTATAGACATGTTGGTAGATACAGCGGAATTGCTATCCAGGCTCATAGGCTGCAAATCTTTGTCACATTGCAAAGTCACAATTTCTTTTACACTTATCTGCATTCCACTTCTTAATGAGCACCTTTGCCCACTACTCACATCTGCATCTGAAAAATCTAGTGGGATTTCTCCTCTGCACCTTGCAGTTTTGCTGTGGTGGACTGTGGAAAACAAGAGGCTTCATAGATTCCCCATATGCCACAGACCATGTGAATGATAAATAATATGTTTTCTCGCAATGTAATACTTCAGTGCAAATAAAAATTGGTTCATCCGCACATACCACCATTTTAACTGCTTATAGACCATAAGGTTTTAAACAGATTTGTTACTTAAAGACAATCAGAAATATCTCGTGTCTATGTAAGCAGGGATGCAAAGCCTACAGAAATGGGACAAGAGCTAAATAACTGTTTGATCATCCACTGCAGACCCACATGAAATGACCTATTTAGCCTGTGTAAAACAGATGCAGCTCCTTCTCAGCAGAGAAATTAGAACCATGCCTGCAGTTTGTGTTTCAGAACTTTTGTGAAGATCTGGAGAGAGAACCAGGATGTCTCAGAAAACTGGAACATTTAAGAGACAAGTGTAGTACTGTAAATTGTTAGTAATTATTTGCTAACTAAAGTGAAAATGTAGTTCTCATGTTCCAAAGTTAGGGTCTGCATCTTTCAGCTCTTGTAAAGAGTTTCAGATGATGATGATCATTCTCACTGCCTCTGTGCCATTTTGGGTTATCTATCAAGTTAGCCTAGTACTGGCCAGCTTTTAAAAGCTCAGATTCCCTGTCACTTCCTGTGACAGCTGATTGGCTCATCATATCCTGAGAGGGAAGCCTTCAGCTGTCACAGGAAGTGAGCGTTCAGTCTTTTTCTGCCATCCTAAGAAGAAAGTTCTTTGTCTTTTCACAGGATCCAGTACTGAATTTTCTGGCTTACTGCTCAGATAAATCCCAGTAGGGGACTCCCATCCTCTCATTTTATTAGATTTATTATTGTTTTTATATTTTATTTTTATTTAAAACAAGTATTTATTTAAATATTGTATTTATGTCAGTAATTCCTGTTATGATGCCCAATTCTGTGGCTATTCCCCTCTCTTACTAGCCTTGGCCCATGTTTATAAAGCTGCCTGCAGGGCACCAATATCTATTCCACAAGTCCCCAAAAGGCTCAGAGAAAATATAGTGCCTCCTCAGGTATGACAGGTCTCTTTTCACATTTGACTGCTGATCCAGCTGTGGTTTCCCCAGCTGCCTGTTCAATTAAAAAGTCCTTGGCTTCACATAATCCAACAACCCCTGATAAGAGGGAAAATGGTTAGAACTTCAGGGCAAAAGGATATCTGGTTCTAGTAATCTAGTCTTTAAAATGTCAAATCATCATGCCTATATATGGAAATTTATTTTACTGTGTACGTGGAGTTTAGATAATTTTTCTGCATCCTTTCCTACAGAATTGAAGTCTTATATGAATTAAATTGTTTCTAATTTGACTCAGGTTTTGAAATGTACTTTGAGATATGTGCTCGATGTGCAGATACAGTCTCAATAAATGCTGCTTCTTTTGGTGTATTACCACAGTATGTTTGGTTACGTAATCAGAACTACTACGAGTATTTAAAAGCTGAAAATTTGAATGCACCTTTAAGCTCTGAATTGAAGTTTGAGCCCTCTGTTGCACAGATTCTCAAACAGTAGGATGACAGAGGCAAATTTATGCATGGGATATTCATAGGGCAAAACAAATAAAAATCCCAGCCAAACAAAAGTCAGAGATCTGTAAGGAAATGGTAGGAGGATAATTCTTCAAAACCAAACAAGAAGGGGTTCCTTTCCAAGGAAGAATAAAGCCCTGCAAAGGAATGATTATACTGAGTCACAGAGCACACTTATCCCCCTCTTGCACTTCCTCTTTCTCCTAGGTTCTTTCTCTCAACCCTGCAGCCTGGCCACAAGCAGTCTCAGACAAAAAGTTCTGAGAATAATTTAGAGAGGATATACTTGGCAGTGGATAGAAAATTCTCACCATTTCAGATGAATTGTCCCACACCCACCAGACCAGACAGATCTGTTTCCTGCAATGCTTTATCACATAATATATGCAGGGGTTATAGAACCAGTGCCGGTCATACACAAAGGCAAAGCAAAGGATTTTACTCCAGAATCTTTTTGATAGCAAACAAAGATTACTCCAAGAGACCTGTTCTAGATTTGTCCTTCCTAAACACCTTTGTAAAAGTTCTGATACTCAAAATGCTCACCTTACAGTCATCCTTAGCATAGATTCCAAACCACTGTTTCATGGTGACTCCAGATCTCAAGGATGTTTATCATCATATTCCTATTGCTCATAGTTTCACGAAGTTTTTTGAGATTTGCTGTGTCTGGCTTACATTATCAGTTTCAGTATTATCCTTGAGGTATCCACCACCCCTGATGTGCTTGCATAGTGTCTGGCCCCAGTGGTTGCCTATTCCAGAAACCTAGGCATCCACATTTTTCCTTATTTAGATGACTTGCTGATTTGTGCTTAGAGTCCTTAGACAAGGTCACATCCCTCCCTTCCCACCTGTCTTCAAATTGAACTTTCAAAAGTCCTTCCTTACATCCTCTCAATGAATTGTTTTCCTGAGATGTTTGATAGAATCAGTAAAAAACATGGCCATCTTGCCAAAAGACAAAGTTCTGATTATCAGGACATTTTCATGGATTTGTCTTCTAGACGTGGCCTCAGCAAGTGATGCCAAAGTGGCACAGCAGATAGCATTGTCACCTCACAGCAAGAAGTTACCCAGTTTGATTCTCAGCTAGGGTGCCTTCTGTGTGGAGTCTGCATGCCCTCCCTGTGTTCACTTGGGTTTCCTCCGGGTGCTCCAGTTTCCTCCCACATTGCAAAAACGTGCAGTAGGTGGATTTGGACAATCTAAATTGACCATAAGAGAGAGGGTGCATAATGGGGAAGAACTACCGTGGCAGGGCTAGTCACCCAGGGTGTAATCCTTGGCTCTAGATGATTGTCACTGTTGAAGTGACACCACAACCCCCATGTGCAAAAACGAGAAAAGGGGGGTTATGGATGGGATGGATGGATGTGGCCTCATCAATACAGTTTCAGAATTCAAGGCCTCATAGCATCAGTGAGCCTCATAATACCACTAGCCAGACTATTATTTATTCATTAATATTTGATTGCCATGAAAGTCCGTCTGGGTAGGAGCCCATTTTCTTCAGTAACCCAGGGGGAAAAGCTCCAAAGTATTACAAAACATTTTAAGAAGAATAATTTTACAGTCTTTAAAACAAAAAAAAAATGTTGAAATAATTATACCAAATTAGATACACTATGAAAAAACATTGATTAAGAACAGATACAAATTATATGACAATGATTTAATAGAGAAATTTTGGCCAATTTATTGAGAAATTAAAGGTAAGTTAGTGTAATACAAACAGGAATTACAATACAGAGTGACAGGAAAAACAGGCTTATGTTATATTTTGAGAAAAAGCCAGGGGAGAGAAATTGATAGAAGGAGGGAAGTGAGTGAAGAAGGGAAGTAAGGAGATGTGAGGTATGAACAGGTATTTGTTCACATTTAGGGATATAGTTTATACATGAGAAAAATTCAATGGTTCTTGAAGAATTGTTCGACACAGCACCTTGCTCCCTTGGATTTCCATATACCAGTACTGGGATTTGTGAACATTTAATTGTTGCCAGCCTTTTCATACAAAGAAGAACATATTGAAAGGACAGCTCATCAGAGCAGCCAGGATATGTTCAGATATCAGTTTATTTGAGATGGAAGTGGAAAATATTATTTTTATGTTCCTGGAAAGGGCCTATCCCAAACAATTATTGTGCAACATAGCAAATGAAGTATACAAAGAATGGGGTAAGAAATGTTGACCTTTACTGGGTTTAGATTGCAGCAGGGACTATTCTACAAAGGCTGGCAATGGAACACAAACTGGCTGTTCTTGTATCAGTTCTCTCATTATTAAATATGACAACATGGCTAAAAATATTAAATCCATTATCAGAAATAACTGGAATATTTTTAAAATAGATACCAAACTTGTGGAGACAATTGGTGAAGCACCACTCTTTAAGTTAGTAGAAAGAAGCACTAGTGTCCAAGACACCACATACAAAGGAGGAACCTATCCCTGTGGTGCTTGTAACGAGTGCCATTTTATTTTAAAAGCTGATAACATTAAAATCAAACATACAGATTAGTTTAGTGAAAGGAACCGTGGAACTAAAGGAGTAATTTACATACTGCCTGTCAGAATGCTTGTCGGCAAAACTGAGAGTGTTACATAAACATATTTACAAACATAGTTATGATCTTACAAGAGAACATATCAACAGACCTTTGTTTAAACATACTCAGTCTTGCAAGGGTTTCAAAAAATTCCTTTTTGGTATTTTGGAAATAGTGCCTTACAATGAAAGAGGAGGATCTTGGGGGACATATTTAGAATTTAGGGAGATAATTTGGCAGTTCAGATTAAATGCCACTAACTGCCTAGGTTAAAATAAACATATTTCTATTCTCCCAGCTTTAAAAATGAAAGCAGAGTGTTTATGACATTATCTTTAGAATGCACCTATTAGAACTTTAATATGTGCATGTTTTATACTTTTAAACACATTTACAAGACTTGTCCTGGCGTTTTATTTTTAAATAAGCATTGTTTACTTTAAATATTGTTTAAACATTGTTTATAGTATTTGTATAATTGTTTCAGAGGGTCTACATGTATTTGACTTTGAGGTAGTACTGTGTATGTCTGTCTTTTTAAATGAAATGTTTTCAATATGAATGGTTTATGTAATTAAACTAAATTGGTATGGGCCACTAAACAATTAGACCTTTGTGTATATAAGGCAAGTTGTATCTTGAGTAAATCTGATGAGGTCCTTTACACAGCTAAATAAGGACGAAAGTGCTTAACCTGTGTACCTTACTTTTGTTTGTTATATTAAAATCATTTTTATACTGGCAGCATTGGTTAGTTAAATTTCATCTTCAATTTGGAGCTGACTACAGAGGTATTTGCACTATGTGAGCTGTTTTCTGTTTTTTTTTGTGGTGGATATTAGCTGCATGGACGCATGCAGTGTTTTCTTGTTTTAACATTTCTTAATAGTTTTGCACTAGAAGCTGAAATGTTATGCGCTTTAAGTGCTGGGGGCGCAACAGTTCGATTGATGTAGCCATCTTTTAAATGCTAGGTGGTTTGGAGGGGGTAGCAATATGCATTTGTGAATAGAAAATGGAATTCACTGCCTACACCCTGACCAGGTTATGCTTATTTGAGGTGGGTTTCAGCCTCTTTGATTCAGTTGTCGGTGGATTGTTTTTTTTGCATGATATGATTGGCTGCGAATTTACTCTTGTTAGATTATTCTGGGTTCAGATACTTTCCTCTCCTCATTTCTGGAAGTGAAAAAGCTGAACACTCACTTCATGTGACAGTTGAGTGTTTTCCTCTCAGTATTTGCTTAGCCAATCAGCTGTTACAGGAAAAGAAAGGGAGGAGAATCTGGACTTTTGAAAACTGGCCAGTACTGAGTTACCCTGGCAGATAATCCAAAATGCCATTGAGGCAGTGAGAATTTGAATATCTACTGTTACAGGTAAGTATGACTTGTGCAACTGTACACTCCTTATATTTAATAAATGGAATTTGAGTAAGGCTTTGCAAAGAATTCTGACATAGCTGTAGTTTAGGAGTGATCATTGTACTTTGCAAATTAACCATTTTATGTTTGATCTGTATTTTATGTGTATAATTAAATTTAACATAGAAACCAAGTAACATACCTTAATAATACACTACATTTACCTGTGTGTCTACGTATGATTTTTCTTTCAGAAACGTTCTGTTTTATGTCATCCTTCCTACATCAGAGGTAAATGAATGTTTCTAAACAGTAATTTAATTTAGTTTGTCTTCTGTTTTAAAATACATAAATGCTGACATTTTGGTATATGTCCTCAAGTTTCATTTTTCTTTTTCCCAATAGGATGGAACAGGAAAAGCTAAAAGCAGCAGGTATGCTGTTTTGTTTTGGTATACTAATTGCAGTTTCCCCAGTTTTTGAAACTCAACATAGTACACACATTTTTTTTATTTGCTTTTTTTGTACTGATTTGAATGAATAAATATAGCATGATTGATTAAGTTTAAATAAGTTTTACGTGAAATGGGGGGTCCCTATCAGTTCAACAAAAAAATTAGTTCAGCAAACAGCATTTTCAGTGCACTTAATCGAATGTCCGTCGAACTGTTCATATTGAGATCATGGTACAGTGATGATCGGGAAATTTGCCCTTTCCCCACTGTAATGTAATCTCGGAGTTGGAATATATAATTAGTGGGGGGTGCAGCCTCCACATGAGCAGAATTCAAGTGAATGGCATTTCTGATGAAATGCCATTCATTGAAGTATCACTTCAATGAAGTGATATTGACCCGAATTGGGAGTTTGTTCCACTCCTTTGGAACAAACTCTTAATTCACGTAAATCACAGCTCTTCAATGACACTATTAAAGTGTAACGTGGACAGTTGGATGGAAAACTGTAAATTTACCCTGGGGGTTTTACCTATGTCCATCTTAAACAGGGGCAGCTGGTGCTGATCTTAGATTCACATTGCAAATATAGACTATATATCTTGATCTATAAGGGAACAGGGGTATAACATGGCTAGGCTTGCAAAGGCCTTAGGCCTGAAGAGTCTAGTAACCTCCTATAATCCTATGATGTTATGATAAATTATGCATTCAGTGTATATACAAATATATCTGTTCTTTTTACCATGCTTATTGCAAACTGCTGTTTCACTTTGTATCATCTAACATGTTTACACAGTGATAACTGTACACTGCACGGAATAGAGAGAAGGATCCTTACACTCGCATATATGCATATTCATGTCAATATTTATATATCTATATGTACACTCAGCTACATATGCATACACTCACATATTTATGTGTGTGTGTGTGTGTGTGTGTGTGTGTGTGTGTGTATATATATATATATATATATATATATATATATGATATAGATATAGATATAGATATATGTGTGTGTGTGTATTTTGTATGTGCATACATATATTTGTGTGTATGTATGTATATGGGTCTACCTGAGATGGTCGACAAGCCATTTGATTGACTTTTATTTGGTCGACAATTCATTTGGTCGACAGGCAGATTTGCCCCCCTCCCCAATGTTGTGCAACCCTGGAGTTGATATATATAGTTGGGGGGGTGTGGGGTGCGAAGCCCCCCACATAAAACTGCTTGTCGACCAAATGAACTGTCAACCAAATGAAAGTCGATCATTTGGCCTGTCGACCATGTGATAGGGATCCATATATATATATATATATATATATGTAGGGCATCCACAGGTGTAGCTGAAGTAGATATGGGTTCCTTCCTACCAGATTCTGGTGACACCCCTATAGGCCCAACACACCAAGGTGGCAAGATTGACAGATTTTATTCTAGGTGACAATCTAGTTAAAAAGGCAATAGCACAACCCCAAACAAATTATTTCAACAGTGGACCAGTTAGCAATAATGCAAGGTGAGATATGCATGCAGTGAAACATACATTCACCCTCTTCCCCAGAACTCAACAGAAAAAGGTCTTGACATTCAAACATGCACAAAGAAGGCAATATCAATGTGTAGTAACGCTTTATAATGCAGCAATACAAACACTGAAAAAATGCAATGTCATTAGACAATAAAAGAGTTATAATACAGCAATACAGATATGAGAAAATGCAATGTCATTAGACAATAAAAGAGTTATAATACTACAATACAGATATGAGAAAATGCAATGTCATTGAACAGCAAAATTCTTGAAGGCAGCAGTACTAACACGAGCAAAAGGCAATGTCATTGAGCTATGAATATTTGTAATGCAACAATACAGATATGAGGAAATGCAATGTCATTGAGCATTACTAACACCCTCAACCCCCTTGACCAATTCTAAACAGACCAACTATGAAACACTGTATTATACCCTGTTCACTGGCCAGTGACTACTTACAGTCTTGCTGCCGGCACAATGGGCCCGAGTTGGAGATCATATGGATCCCAGTTATTTGTAATCCACAAAGCATTTCATGGGGAGAAATCCACAATCTTATAAAAATATAAAATGACGGCCAGAGCCTCTCACCACTCTGCCGAGATTATCCTAGTGACCAGGCACCATGGTTCCTCTAATGAGAAAAGTAGAAAAATCACCTGCCAGAACTCTGGTAATCATCTATGGCTTCTCTGTGCTAGGCCCAAAGGAGCTCCTTTTTTTTGCTGAATCATATGCAGGTGTGGGACTATTGGGTTCAGCCTTCTCTCCTGATTCCACAAAATACGATCATCCAAAATTTCAGCAACAAACATACACAAACTGCTACTTCACTTTCCTGTCCCAAAACACGAGAGAAGAAAATCCTGTCATGCTGCAAGGCTCTTTTCCTTCAGCTCAAAGTTTCAGTCTTCCCTCATTCATCTAGTCTCTCAGTCCCCTCTTTCACTTTCAAAATTGTTTTTATACCCCTGAAACAGCTCCACATTGTGGTCTAATGGAAAACTACAGTCTAGTACTTCTACAATGAAAATACAGTGAGAGCTACACTGTCCCCCCACTTGAAAATCTTGGGTTCCCCCAAGTCAAAGGTAAATTAGCAGAAAAATATTTACACGCAGTAATGCACCATCAACTGAACAATATTTTTGCATTCAAAAGGTACATTCCACCAAGGGTAATCAGCCTTGTATGTAATTGCGAAGGGGTGTCACCACTGGAGTAGGAGGCATAGGGATTATGGGTGCAGACTCTTCAATGAGCTGTGGTCACAGGTTCCTGTGTACTATGTCCCAAACTGTTATATGTAAGTCTCTGTGGGTGCCGAATCAGTCTCTGCACTTTTGGTTCGGAAGAGACAGCTAAGGAGTTTTGCTCAAAAGGTTTGTCAGTCACATCTCATTCAATGTCCAGATCTTCAATAGGCATATTGTCCACTACTAAGATCTCCTCTTGTATAACTTCACCTTCACTTTCCATAATAGTAGGACTATCCTCAGCACTATTTTCTGAAGTTTGCATAGCAGGGCCTCCATCAGTATCAGATTCTGCAAGAGGTACAGAAACGTTACTTAGACTATTGTTAGGTCTGTGCTGCTCAGAATGGCAAGGAATGAATTCCAGTGCATTTATATTGAGATTACACCCCACGGGGTCTTGAACATCCTCATAAAAAAGCCCGATGAAACCCCAATTATCATCACTGTCCTCCTCTCCTTCAGCAGGAAGAAGCATTGGCACTTGAACATTGGAAAGGATAGTTTCTCTCTGCCTTAGCCTTCTGGATCACCTTGAGTTAGGCTTCCACTGAGTCATTCTACGTTCCAGATTCATGAGTCTCACTAATTTTTCTAAGGGCATTAAGTTGTTGCGATACCAGGTTTTAATGGGTCCTTCTTTCCACTCAGGTCAAACTTGGTAGACAGGGATATTAGGTAGCAGAGAGCGAATTATGTAACTCTCAGATCCCCAGCGGTCAGCAAGTTTATGCTTTCCTTGTTGTCCCAAATTCTCAAAAGAACTCTGTCCCCTGGCTGCAGGTCATGCATCTTTACTTTTTTGCCATAGTGAGCCTTGTTTCGCTGATGTCTTTGTCCTGTTGATTTTTCAGCAAGCTCATAAGCCTGTCTGAGGTTCCTCTTGAGTCTCTCCACATAACTGCCATGAGACTACACTGGTGTGTCATCAGCTGTGACTCCAAAGGTGACGTCAGCAGGAAGACAAACTTCTCTTCCAAACATTAGGAAGTAAGGCGAGAATCCTGTAGCATCATTTTTAGTACTGTTGTAAGCATGCACCACTGTGACTACATGTCTACTCCATTGACTCTTTTTCTCAGCAGATAGTGTCCCCAACATGTCTAGTAAAGTTCTGTTGAAATGCTCAGGCTGAAGATCCCCTTGAGGATGATATGGAGTGGTGCGGCTTTTTTGGACTCCCAGCAGAGTGAGTAGTTCATGGACTAGCTTGCTCTCAAAATCATGTCCTTGATCAGAGTGTATCCTTTTTGGCAGGACATAGTGCACAAAGAACTTCTTAACTAGTAGTTTCACCACAGTAGTAGCTTTCTGATCGCGAGTGGGAAATGCTTGAGTGTATCTGGTATAGTGGTCTGTCACCACCAGCACATTACTTATCCTGCCTTCATCTGCTTCAATGCACAGAAAATCTATACAGACCAGTTCCATGGGTCTACTACTTTCCATTTGATCCAATGAGGCAGCTCTGGTCGGCAGAGTCTTTCTCTGAATGCAACAAAGACATGTACAACAATAATCCTCAACATCTTGCTTCATGCATGGCCAGTAGAACCTGTCTCATACCAGACCCATAGTTTTGTCACAACCAAGATGACCATGTTCATCATGCAATGACCGGAGTACTACTTCTCTATACTTCTGGGGAAGCAACAATTGCCATTTCCCACTACCAAGTGCACTTGGAGATCTCCTATACACTAGTCCATTCTGTATCTGGAGTCTGCCCCATTCCTTGGCCAAAAGTCTTGCCAGGGGATGAATATCCATGCAAAGCATATTAACTTGTTTCTTCTCTAAAGCAGCTACCACCAGCTGACCTAAGGGGTCTTCTCTTTGACCTCTCCTGAGTTCACTGTTACTCAAACTGGTAGCGATGAAGCCTGTAAAGTGACCAGATTACAGTAAGCTTGGGGTATGCATGCTGCAGACAGACCCAACTTCTGGGCCCAACATTCAGTGTGTTGATAGCAGGTTGCAATCTGATACACAGCTCTCACCCCTGGTGCTGGAATTTCCACCCATTTATCGTTGGGGTGTAAGTCTCCCTGAGGTCTTCTGGACAAACCATCAGCATCTCCATTTTGCCATCCTGGGTGATATTTCAAACTGAAATGATAGTTCAATAGAGCTGCCATCCATCTATGGCCAATAGCATCTAGCTTTGCAGTGGTCTGGATGTATGTCACAGGATTGTTGTCAGTCTGCACTTCAAATTCAGCCCCATAGAGATAGTCATGCAGCTTGTCCACTACCGCCCACTTTAAGGCAAGGAATACAAACTTGTGTTCAGGGTATTTTCTTTCTGTGGGGGATAAACTCCTACTGATAAAAGCCGCTGGTCTCAGCTTCTTGTCATACTCCTAGTAAATGACTCCTCCTAAGCCATCCCTGCTAGCATCCACATGTAAAGTTTATGGCTTTGTTGAGTCAACATATGCCAGCACAGAGGCATGTGTGAGGCAATACTAAAGGACTCCTCCTAAGCCATCCCTGCTAGCATCCACATGTAAAGTTTATGGCTTTGTTGAGTCAGCATATGCCAGCACATAAGCTCTTCAAATAACTCTTTGCACTCAGGAGCCCAATGACTCTCAATGAGTTCTTTAGACCTCTCGGTCCCTTAGGTTTTTCCACAAGGATATCTTCATCTGTTTCATCTGCTTTCTCATCATTTCAGAGCAAATGGTTGAGGGGTCTTGCTATCTTTGAAAATCCTTCCACAAACCTTCTATAGTAACTGGAGAACCCCAGAAAAGATTGCAGCTCTGTGATAGTTTTGGGTATGGGCCAAGATGTCACCATTTCATCTTTGCTGGGATCTGTGGATATTCCATTTGCAGACACTACATGTCCCACATAGGTCACTGAATGTTGTAAGAACTTGCATGTGTCCAATGACAACTTCAGGCCTTCCTTCTCAATCCTGTCCAATACCTTCATCAGTCTTTCTTCGTGCTCCTCTAGGGTCCTTCTGAAAACAATGATGTTGCCCAGGTAGACTAAGACTTCCAGGAGATGCATGTCTCCAACTGTTCTTTCCATGATTCTCTGGAAAGTTGCCAGTGCATATGATAAACCTTGAGGTAGGCGATCAAACTCAAAAAAATCCCAAAGGGGTGATGAAGGCAGTCTTCTCTTTATCTTCTGGGTGCATATCCACTCCTTAAGTCTAGCACGCTGAACCACTTACTGCCCACCATGCAATTTAGAGCATCTTCAATCCGGGGAGTTGTGTACTGGTCTAGAATGGTTCTCTGATTCAGAGTACGATAGTCAGCACGCATATGAATTGACCCATTCTTTTTTCCTGACAATGACAATGGGAGAGGCATATGGACTCCTTGACTCTCGAATTATCCCTGTGGCTTTTAATTCCGCCAAATGTTTTCTTAAGTCATCCAGGTCTCCTGGAGCTACTCTTCTGGAATGTTCCCTGAAAGGCCGGTCCTCTTTGACTTTTATTCAGTGTTTTGCACTTTTTGCACAGCCCGCATCTAGTTCACTAGTAGAAAAACAATTTTTTCTTTTTTGTTAATAACTCTTTAACTCCGGTTAGCCAGTCAGGGAGCAAGAGACCACCTCCTATATCAATATCTTCCAGCTTCAACTCATTGGCCCTGCTCTCATTCCTTGTCAACACAGAAGCAGGTAAGGGAGTGGCAGCATAAACATTTCCCAAATGCACTTGTGAACACAGGACAATGGGAGTACTTCCTTTATTCTTTAACTCCAAAGGCAAAGTGTCATAAGGATGCTTTAACTTGTCCGCAGGTCAAACTTCTGGGACTAGTTCCAGCCCCGGTGGCAAGTCACTTTCTGGATCCATTTCCATCATGAGATGAGAGGAAATGGTTTGTCCACACATCCTCATGAATTATATGCTCTTTCTCAGACAGGGTCCACACATGACCAAGTTCATCTTTCTTACCATCCTTCTCCCTTTGAAGGGCATAGAAAACTGGTCTCAGGAGAGGATGTAGGGTTGGGAGTTCCTGGGTCAACTGAGGCATTAGCATTCTTCCGACGAGGTAAGTATTTGTCCCCACCAAAATAGATGCTGAATCCTTTCCTTTTGGCCTGGGGCACACAACAGTGTTTCAAAAACTTCTGTTGACCCAACAACTGAAGTGGAAAATTCTAACTTGAGTGAGACATAACCATCATAAGGGAACTTCATGTCACTTAGCCCCCAGATCTCCAAATCTTCTAACTTTTCAAGTGGCAAATGCTTTAAGTATTTTTGGCAGAAGTCTCTGTACAGAATGGTGATTTGTGCACCAGTATCCAACAGTGCTTTACTATTCACTCCTTCTATTTTTACTGACATGACAGGGGAAGGTCCCAGTAAGCCATCGGATAGTTTGTTTCCGGTGCTGTTCAGCTGTACGGCAGTCAGCATGTGGCAGAGGTACCACTGGGTGACCTCGATATTGTAATGGATAAGACTCTTGCTTAGTAATGCTTTGCGGTCTCAGATGCTGAGATTTTGGCTGATATGGCTTTCCAATTTGGTTGTTCACCTCAGATGAGCTAGAAGTGTGCATAGTAGGTAGTTTCTCTCCCGTATTACAAGGGTTTGTGTGGAAAGGAGATCCAGGAAGTTGTCTCGTGATGTTAGATTTTATGGAGCTCTTTGTAACTGGGCACTCAGCTGGCTCCTTCACTGAGCCCCTTTGAAGTTTCCCTGCATTGCACTAGCCAATAATAGTTTGTTCACTTTTTTCAAGTTCTCTGCATTAGGACACTGTCGCATTATATGCCCTGCATCCCCACAGCGAAAACAAGATCCAGTAGAAACTCTGAACATGGGTTGATTCGGTTCTTCCCTGAGTCCTTTCGTGGAGGTTCTAGCTGATGTAATCCTCCCTTAAGCTAAATTTTCCATGGCTTTCTGCAATTCTGCAACTGTCTTAGTGACTTGAGCTATGGCATCGGTCAGGGAAGACACCTGCATCTGCAACTGTGACACCTCTACATTGTGGACACTCTGGGCCATGACTCCTGTTTGAGTAGTGAGCACGGCTATAGGCTCATGCTGGTGTTCACTCACTGTTGTAGTTGCTGTTGAACACTGAGATTTGGCTTCCAACAGGGCTTCCTCTTCCCTCACCTCTTTAACCAAATGAGAATAAGTTAGCATCTCTTCCCTATTTCTCATCCTCATTTTCCACACAATAGGGTCCATAGCTTGAGCTCCCTGTAAAATTTGTCCGATCCGTACTTGGTCAGCTACTTTCAGATCCACCCCCTTCTTTAGGATGATCTGGTGGAGCATTTTTATTTTATCGCTTAATTTAATCAGATAGTTTCTCACCAGTTTCTCTGTATGTATGTTCAAAGTGATATAGTAGGTTAGCAGCCCTCTCAGTCCTTCCAAACACATCCTGCAGTTCTCCTAAAGAGTCCTTGGCCATGCAGTCTTGCTTACCCATCCTTAGGTTGCGTATGGAATCCGCAGCTAATCCCTTTAGACTTTCAGCTATCTGCTGCTGCTTCTGAGATTCTGGGATATTCCACTTCTCTAGGGCTTGTGAAGCCTGATCCATCCAGGATTCAAAATCTTCCTCTCCCTGAGGTGTGGGTTGTTTGCCAGAAAAGAAATGCAATTTGCGGTAGCCATACTCAGTGAATGGCTGTGTAGGCTTTAAGCATTTTTCTACAATAAAGCATTCAAAACTTCAGGCCCTATAATATTTATGGGCAGTGAAGCTGCAGCTTCTGGGTTCATGTTTCTACTGGAATTGCTTTCCACGCATACAGGAAAATAGGGTGGAGCCCAAGGCTGTACAGGCAATCCTGGACAAGCCCCCAAATGTAGCGCACCCACAGGTGTAGATGAAGTAGATTTGGGTTCCTTCCGACCTGACTCTGGTGACACCCCTGTAGGCCCAATACACCAAGGTGACAAGATTTACACATTTTATTCTAGGTAACAATCTAGTTAAAATGCACTAGCACATCCCCAAACAAATTATTTCAACAGTGCACCAGTTATCAATAATGCAAGGTGAGATATGCATGCAATGAAACATACATTCACCCTCTTCTCAAGATCTCAACAGAAAAAGGTCTTGCCTTTGAATGTTAATATCAATGAGCAGTAAAGCTTTATAATGCAGCAATTCAAACACTGAAAAAAAATGCAATGTCATTAAGCAATAAAAGAGTTGTAGTACAACACTACAGGTATGAGAAAATGCAATGTCATTGAACAGCAAAATTCTTGAAGGCAGCAATACTAACATGAGCAAAAGGCAGTGCCATTGAACAATGAAGATTTATAATACAACAATACAGATAGGAGAAAATGCAATGTCATTGAGCATTAACACCCTCAACCCCCTTGATCAATTCTAAACAGACCAACTAGGAAGCACTCTATTATACCCTGTTCACTGGCCAGTGACTTCTTACAGTCTTGCTGCCGGCACGATGGGTTCCAAGTTGGAGCTCAAATGGATCCCAGTTATTTGTAATCCACAAAGCATTTGGGGGGGGGGGGAGCACAATCTTATAAAAATGTAAAAAAATAGCCAGAGCCTCTCACCACTCTGTCGAGAATATCCTAGTGACCAGGCACTGTGGTTCCTCTGATGAGAAAAGTAGAAAAATCATCTGCCAGAACTCTGGTAATCATCTATGGCTTCTCTGTACTAGGCCCAAAGGAGCTCCTTTCTTGCTGAATCATATGCAGGCGTCAAACTACTGGTTTCAGACTTCTCTCCTGATTCCACAAAATAACATCATCCAGGATTTCGGCAACAAACAGACATAAACTGCTACTTCACTACCCTATCCCAAAACACCAGAGAAGAAAATCCAGTCATGCTGCAAGACCCTTTTCCCTTCAGCTCACAGACTCAGTCTTCCTTCCTTAAGGTAGACTCTCAGTCCCCTCTTTCACTTTCGAAATTGTCTTTTTTATCCTGGAAATAGCTCCACCTTGTGGTCTAATGAAAAATTACAGTCTAGTACTTAATGAAAATATAGTGGTGCTACACACACATATATATATATATATATATATATATATATATATAGATATATATATATATATATATATATATATATATATATATATATATATATATATATATATATATATATAGATAGATAGATATGTTAAATAATACACACATGTATGTGAAATACCTTGCTGTGTTCCCTAATTAAATATTTATAGTGCTAAATATTACCTCAACCTTTTAATTTTTATCTTTATATGTAGCAGATAGGGCGTTAAGTTTTCATTAAGAAATTATTGCCATAGTAACCCACATCATTCTTACCTTCATTATAGTTGTGTATATCATCTGACTGACTTTATTACAGTGATTATCTGCACCGATGCTGACTTGTCATATGGTTGAAGTTTACAGATATTACATA